>NC_057810.1:528933852-529233852 GCF_018294505.1 Triticum aestivum | reverse complement strand
AGTTTTTCCACCCAGCTTTTGTCGTTCATCTCACCATCTTTCGCTTGTGTTTTTGATTGACTCTGCTTGTTTTTCTGCACTGCAATTGCACAGGTGTATCGTTTCACTTGTCCGTATTATTCGAAACTGCACGAGACAGGTCAACCGTTCCTACTCTAATCGGTCATGTGAAGATCACAAACCCTACTTAATTCGATATGCATATACTACTGCGTGATAGTTTTAGCAGGGTCATTTCATTTGCCTTGTTCCACTTCAGTATTGACACGGCGTATTTGGCGGATTGCACCGATAAGTCGTCCAAAGTGACGGGACAAACAGAGAGCTGACGCCCGCCCTTTTGTCCATGGCCAGATGTAAAAGGGAAGCCACAAACCATCCGATTTGCTTCGATTTGGGCCGCTTTTGTCCAACTATTTTATGTGGGGCTCGCACAATTACCTTTGATTGACACGAGAAAAGCCGAATAGGCCCATTCTTTGTTCTTCCGGGAGAAGCTAAAGCCCTTTTCGTAGGACGCTACACGGCCAATTCGTGAGAATATGCACATTGTCGGTTTTTACTGCCGAGCTTTGTGGCTCATCGGAAGATCAAGCCGGAGTGACCGCACCGACAACGCATTTTGGGTTAAGAACAACCAATTCGATCGACTCTGCCATGAATGCACATACTGTATTAATCAAAATCACTATGGAGCGAGACATGCACGGCTGGACTATATATTTCTCTACTAGACCTGCTGGGGCCATGGGATCTACCGATCAGCGAAGTTGCTTGCGTTGGAAGCTCAGTATAACTCTCTTGCCAATTTGTGAAGAAGAAGAAGAAGAAGAAAATTAACAGCATATTTATTTTAGATTAGTTAAGGCGCATCAAAATTTAGATCGAGCGGAAAAAGGACGGCGTAGGTAGTAATGCAATGGGCTGCCGGTACATGTTGCTCTGTACGGGCCTTTAATTTCCCATGTCTGAGAATTTATGAACTCCATCAGTCACATAGCAACCTATTGTAGGCCCCGCGTTTCAGTGCACTCATGGCGTATCAAACGGGAAATTACCTAATCTGTGCAAGTAGAAAAGTCCCTTGAATTGATTAGCATAGTGTAGATCTCTTTCTCTCTCTCTCTCGCGAGCTGTCTGGATAATTTTGCGTCAGTCATCACATACGCAATATATAATTAATTATCAATGAACTGGGTAGCATTGTTAATTAGGAACGATGATTAGAGAGATACTCATATGTGGAATTTGACTTGGAATTGTTTAATGTCATTGGAATTCTATTGCACATGTACATGTAGATAGGTTGTTGGAACCTGGAAGCTACGTCGGAGCATCGTTCAGCTGGAATAATACCAGCACTCACAAGTAAGCGGTCACAGTTGTGCTTGTCACCTGTTGGATTAATTGCCTCACATGCATCGCGATTTGATTTGACGAGCATGCATATGCATGGGTGCAGCGCGAAATGCATATACAAACCGATCGATCGACCAGCTTGCTCCAAAGAGATTCTGTATCTCGTTAACAGTGCGCGCGGCCGGTGCTAAGCTCGTCGTCGGCAGGTTAGTTTCACTGGCAGTTGTGCATATTGATGGAACCGCATGTGGACACTGTGCTGCTGCCTTGTTGAGCATCTCGTCACACATCTCACTCACATTAAATAGGTAACAAATTAGGAGCACGCACACACTATGCATACAGTGTTGTTTAACCCTCATCATCAGGTCGTCCAGGATGTGCAATAAGTTTGTGGTGGACCTGTACTCGCGATGGCCATGACCATGAGGGTTTAACAGCTTTGCGGCGAGGACATGAAGTTTTAACACCTAATGTTAACCCCTCCCGCTATGGTACAAGGGTACGTGTCACATTAATCTTAAACGTAACTAACGCGGCGGCGCATGTGTGCAGCTCATTGTTTTTGAGATAGCATGTGTGCAGCTCAAGAAACCTTTGCAAAGAATTAGTAAGGGCACGGCAGAAATAATCCCTCCACGCGTACGTACATGTTGGGATCGATTGGTATCAGATCAGATCGTGGTTGCATGCATGCATGCCTCGAAGCACGGCGGTCGGAGAGGTCGTACGTACGTACGTAGGGCATGTACAATGGTGCTATCTTAAGAGTGCCACGTAGGATAAATGATGATGTGGAGAAGAGAGAACTCATAAGAAAAGGCTTGTCTTCTCTTATTTAAGAGAAGACAAGAGATGATCTCTTAGCACAATATGTCTCACCACATTTTTAGGAATGACTAGTTATTGAAGATAAGGCTAAGAGATGACCCATTGTAGACTCTTTTTTTTGTCATATCTAAATTACATGCAAGACTTAAGATAAGACTACCTATCAACCATTGTACATGCCCGTAGGAGCGCAACATACGATCGGTAACGACGCGTCACATGGCCGTTAAGCTAGGTGGTAAGAGCAACTCCAACAGCTCATGTAGAATTCCCCGCAAAAAAAAAACAGCTCATGTAGAAACCTTACTGTAAAAGTGGTTTTATGGACGGCCGTATAATTTACGGGAAGTTAGTGGCACAATGATGGGAGGTGTGGCGACGGCGGCCGGAGCAACCAGAGCGGTGAAGCGGCACCACAGGGGAGGCGCCGCAGGCTTGTGGTAGTGGCCGGTGCGGTAAGGCGGGGCAGCGGAGGCGACCGTCCTGGCAACGGCGCGGTACTGAGGGGGCGAGGGCGGAGGGAGGAGGAGGCGGTGCAGGACGCATGTCCTGACTTCCAGACGGTTTTTGACCCGCCAAATTATACGGGAACGGCTATCTTCATGTATAGTTGTGGAAAGGTGGGTTGTTTAGGCTGGGGCTGCTTTTTACCAGTTTTGTCATGTCAGTGTCTATATGGCTTGTAATTTATTGTTGTTAAATGAATGAGACATGTATTACCTTGCCAAAAAAAGATAGGTGGCAAGTGCGTATTCGATGAGCAGACGTATGATCCTTGGAACCACAATTGATACGACCGCATATGAAGCTATGATTATTGATGACAATACTGTTGCATCAAGCTTGAAAACAGAAGACGTGTATGAACCAAGGAATATATTTTATGATCAGGAATGTGAGAAGAACGTACAAGAGTTCATAAAAATTACTAGCATGCATGCATTGGGTCTTCTGTGCTCGTGTGTACAACCATGCATGGGTGAGAAAAGTGATGCTTTGGTGAGTCACGTTGGTGGACATTATTTAACAAAGGAAAAACAAGCATGCATGGGTTCCTTTTGCATGCCTTCGTTTCACGGGAAGAAAGGACCTGCGCTAGTCATGGATTGGAAAGGCTCCACGGCTGTTAAACAATATATTCTTGGAGATAATTTGGAAGGAGTTCAATTTGATAATTTTAAGGAGATAGAGTCACGTCCGTGCAAGCAGATAAAGAGCAGAGATTTGTTTCTCTTCCAGCCACGCAAGGAACAAACTCCTTGGCAAAGAATATTTGTACGTGTCCACTTTTGCCTGAAAGAAGTCGGATGGGGCCCACCTGCAGAACAAGAGACACTTGAAGATGGCGCACAGTCCAAATTCCTTGTTTATCTTAGTTATTTATTTTGAGTCGGTTTAGTTATATTTGGTACCTGCTGAGATATAAAAGGCAGATGCAATTTGAATTAGTAGAAGGTCAAGATTGTATTAGAGACAGACTTGTTGAACTTGCTGGTTAAGTTAGATGGGTCGACCACTATATAAGGTCATGTACGTGTGCCATGTAAGGGAGGTTATTATTTTTATATGAAATAGACACGATGTGTTTTTCAGGGTAGACACCCGTATCAAGTTTTGGAGGGATCTTTAGAAAACCTCTGTGTTGCGATTTCTCTTCGTGGAAATTGTTTTGCGCGTGAGTACCTTCGTCGAGATTGGTTTTCTCGTGCTGGGCCGCAAGGTTCAAACCCTCTACTTCGTGTACATAGCGTGCGCGGGCGAGAGGTTGCTACAGCTGGTGGTGGAGTGTCGTGAAAGGTCGGGCCGCAACAACGGATCGGATGTCGCCAACGAGGTTCGGTTCACATATCAGGTGGTATTCAGAGCATCAGGTTGTTCACGACACTATGGAGCAGATGGCAAGCGCATCGTTATTCAGTAAGTTAAGCTATGGTTTTCAGTTGGAGGAGGAAGGGCGTTGGACTGGACTCTTTCACACCCGTGTGGTGGTGAGAGAGAGATCATGTGCCATGACGATCGACCACATGAATTTGATCAATGCCGCAAGCATCGAGATGGTGGAGAAGTTGGATCTACCTATTGCACTACGAGCACAACCGTACTTGTTTCGTTGGGGTCATGAAGAGCTCAATGTGACGCACCAAACCAAGGTACCGTTTTTGTTGGGAAATTATTTTTGCGAGGTTTTATGCGATGTGATTCCAGCATCAATGATTTCATGTCACTTGTTATTGGGCAAGCCATGGTACAAAGAGCATGATGTTACGTATGATTGCAAAGCACATAGATATACTGTCAAGAGGGGTAAGAAGTGCAGCCTCGTGCCAATGGGTGAGGAGCGTTTTATTTCTTGGAGGAAAGAACATCTTGAAAAGATTAAAGAGCAGGAAGAAACAAAGAAAAGAGAGGTCAATGTTGCTGAAATTTTTACGGTCGTCGTTCAATCTGCAAATAAAATTATTGTTGAAGAGATCGACTCGAAACCGAGGACGGTTTCGTTTCAAGGAAGAGAGGATGATACGACCGCATATGAAGCTATGATTATTGATGACAATACTGTTGCATCAAGCTTGAAAACAGAAGACGTGTATGAACCAAGGAATATATTTTATGATCAGGAATGTGAGAAGAACGTACAAGAGTTCATAAAAATTACTAGCATGCATGCATTGGGTCTTCTGTGCTCGTGTGTACAACCATGCATGGGTGAGAAAAGTGATGCTTTGGTGAGTCACGTTGGTGGACATTATTTAACAAAGGAAAAACAAGCATGCATGGGTTCCTTTTGCATGCCTTCGTTTCACGGGAAGAAAGGACCTGCGCTAGTCATGGATTGGAAAGGCTCCACGGCTGTTAAACAATATATTCTTGGAGATAATTTGGAAGGAGTTCAATTTGATAATTTTAAGGAGATAGAGTCACGTCCGTGCAAGCAGATAAAGAGCAGAGATTTGTTTCTCTTCCAGCCACGCAAGGAACAAACTCCTTGGCAAAGAATATTTGTACGTGTCCACTTTTGCCTGAAAGAAGTCGGATGGGGCCCACCTGCAGAACAAGAGACACTTGAAGATGGCGCACAGTCCAAATTCCTTGTTTATCTTAGTTATTTATTTTGAGTCGGTTTAGTTATATTTGGTACCTGCTGAGATATAAAAGGCAGATGCAATTTGAATTAGTAGAAGGTCAAGATTGTATTAGAGACAGACTTGTTGAACTTGCTGGTTAAGTTAGATGGGTCGACCACTATATAAGGTCATGTACGTGTGCCATGTAAGGGAGGTTATTATTTTATATGAAATAGACACGATGTGTTTTTCAGGGTAGACACCCGTATCAAGTTTTGGAGGGATCTTTAGAAAACCTCTGTGTTGCGATTTCTCTTCGTGGAAATTGTTTTGCGCGTGAGTACCTTCGTCGAGATTGGTTTTCTCGTGCTGGGCCGCAAGGTTCAAACCCTCTACTTCGTGTACATAGCGTGCGCGGGCGAGAGGTTGCTACAGCTGGTGGTGGAGTGTCGTGAAAGGTCGGGCCGCAACAACGGATCGGATGTCGCCAACGAGGTTCGGTTCACATATCAACAATGGACCCAAAATTAAGCAAAGATCATGTGTGCTTTGTATAGACATACAGTTGGTGTCTTCGTGCCTGAAAATTAGTAGGAGTACCCACCTGTACACCCATTGATCTGCGCATGATTAAGAAACTTGTTTCGGCGTAAATTGCTTAAAGAACAGATGAAAATGTAAAACCAGACCAATACGAGACAGTGCACAATTTCATAAGTGTACTAATACTTTCTCCAACCTTTCCACTACGTCTTTTTCTTGTACCACATTCGTATGCAACGTCTTTCCCATATTCTAACCTCGAAAGTGTCTCCAAGTCTCCACCAAATCCGGTTCCTGCACGGACATCACCTCCATCCTACTCTAACATAACGCAGGATGAAGATGCCCACACAACTCATGTCGAGAGAGGGAAATATGACGTCTCCTTGTAACCCAGCCTTTCCCTTGACAGGATTGTAGTAGGTGCCTCCCGACACCCCGGGCACTACGGTGTACCCTTATGTGTAGTTGTCATGATGGCGGTCTAGCAGTCCCCCAAAATGGGAGAACTCAATAAGATTTTAGAATGATCCTGATCATAAGGGATTAACCTGCCATTGGGTGGACTCTATGCTAGCATCGATCTTGGAGGGTCTTGATCCAATGCTTAAATCAGATAATTAATGCATGTTGAGCCGTGGCTAACGCAATAAGGATCTCGAATCTTGTGGGTAAAGTGTACAACCTCTGTCGAATATAAAACTATTCAAACAGTCGTGTCCACAGTCAACGACGGTTTCAGTGACCACACTTAGCCTATGTTCATGTTTTGGTTTACAACGAAGGTGGCAAGTGGTACTTCTGATGTGATACATGGTGGGAAAGGCCATTTAATTTGGACCTTGTCCTGAAGATGATGATATATATATGTGGAACTTGATTATGATGGTATTGAATTCAGGGATAGTATGGTATCAAATTTGGATTATGATGAATCTTGAGAACATCGATGATCGGATTTGGAGTAAGAAGATTGACCATTAGGGTCACACTTAGATGCTCTTAAAATGTTTTGCAAAACCACTATAGGATCACACGTGTTAAATTGTTGCTTTCCGGATGCAGATATGAAACTTAGTATAGCAGCCTTCCTTTCTATAGAGCATATGGATGAATATCTGTCATCACCTCCTTGTGGGTTGCTTGTGAGTACATTCAAAGTTCTCACCTAGCATTTTTGTCACTGGCTATTAACTTGGCCATGCATGGAATAGCAGTATATGGATGATGGGTTTGATGATAACCTGGCGAACTAGGGCGCAATCATAGTTAGTCGCATGTGGCAAACCGATGGGTCTACATGATGTGTTTCAAGATTCTCTGCAATGTTTGAAGTGGTAATTCATCACCTTGACAAGATGGATGCGACTATGAAAGTATAAGCTCACTATTTATGAATGTTCTTTTTTTTATCAGTTCAACTATGCGCAACAACACACTGATCACGGGATCGCTATAAGATGCACACAGAGGCTTTGGTCAACTAAGTCGGGGTCACCATAGATCTGATCTGGCCTCAGTATCGGTCTGATGCAACCCCTTACCTGGAGTACCAACCGACGGTGCAGAAAATGGTCAATGCCATGATAGGGTGGCAAGCGTAGCCGGAAGTAATAGTGGGGAGTTCACAGAGGGGTTTTACCTAGGTTCAGACCTCATGGTTGAGGTAATACCCTACTCCTTTGTTTTAGATTGATGTGGGAGCACCTCATGTGAGGGAGTTACAAGTGGCTCATGATGATGACTACCGAGGTTTGTGTTTAATGGAATAGATGCCTCGAGCTACCTGTATGATACGTCTCAAACCTATCTATATTTTCTGAAGTATTCATGCTATATTCACATCATTTTTACATCTTTTGGTGCACTTTTATATTATTTTTATTGGACTAACATGTTAATTAGTGCACATAACCAATTGTTGTTTCCTGCATGTTTCTTGTTTTCCAGAAAATCCATATTTGTAGAGCTCAAAAATAAACTGGGATTTACGAGGATTATTTTGGAAAATAAGTGACCCAATGTAACTAGACCCACCTGGAGAGGAGCTCCAGGGGCTCCAAGTACGATAGTATGTTAGGAGAGACCTCTCCCACATATAAAACTGCAATGATGACGGTCTGTCTAGTAACTTAACCAATTGCCTAGGAACAATTTCGTACCACATACCACCATTTTTTCACACTCGCTACCCTTCAAATTATTGTTCTTGTACAAAACAACACCTAACTTTTGTTTACATGTTCTTTATTATCTTGGAAAGTTATCATTTTATACTTGCAAAGTACTTCTAGTTTTACTTCCTAGGTAAAGCAGACACTTGGTGTACGTAGGGTTGCATCATTGGCACATAGGACCTCACACCGTACTTACCATCTCCATCATTGGAAAGTGCAACGACAATTCCTAGCACATGGCGACTATCACCCTACTCTCGCCTTATAAAGGGGCCGAGAGCTAGGGTTTACATGTTTCCTAACCGACGTCACCGACGAGTGTTTCTTTGCTTGCACGCCAAGATCATGCTTCACCTTCAAGTCGGGCCCCTGGACTGAACGCCAGGATAGAGCTGCCACTAGGCCCCCTGGCCCTCGAGGCTGGCTAGTGTCAGGCTTCCCATCCGATGGGCCACCCCCAATGTATTGTACCATCAATATGCGTCAATCATTCCTATTTCTAAATAGCCCATGATGTCCGACACTTGCTGATTTAAGACCACCTCCGACTTCTGAAATGACACGCCGCTAAGAGGGTTACGCCCATAAGGATTACTAATGGCTTTCATAACCATAAGAATGGATTGTATTTTGCGTTGGCTCGTAAAGCCTATCACAATCCTCCTTCCTTTACCCAGACTTGGGACCAATTGTCTTTAAAAGTACATAGCCGGAGTTACATTATAATATTTCACATAATTGTTGCCATTACTCTTGAGTCTTGACAAAGCAATGTTGCCTTATTCTATTAATCTATCACAAATTCATAATCCAGCATAACAATGTACGAGTAGGAAATTATGCACTAAGCATCGATAGTTGAACAAGATCATGTCATGTTAACATAAGTAGTTGAACAAGATCGTCTCAAAAGAGCTTTAAAAGATGGTTGTAATCCATCCATGATTGCGAACATATATAAAGATCTTGCAATCCATACATGAGTGCCGACACCAAAATTGAATTGAGCACCATCCACAGGAATAGATCCGTTGTCTACATACACATTGTGCCAAGTGCTAACACAAAGGCTTATTGCGTGCATACACCATAAAAAATATTTGAACCAAAATTTTGCACAACATTGTGCTCACCATATATCGAAATTTGGAATATTTTAAGCTCTCACCTATGCATAACATACAAGGTAAATTTTGCTCTCCCTGCTGAAATGGCACATCTATGCCTCTATATGGGCTTCGGTGTTAATGACAAATGATTAAGAGACTAAAAACTTGCATTTATCTATGCCTAAAATGACAACTTGTAGGAACCGGGGCGTAACCGTGTGACTTTTGTCGATGTAGTTCGAGATGGTGCTGCAAACTTAATTCCTGAGCATACATATGTTCGTCATAAATATTCAATTAGCTGTAATTTAATTACACCTACATGATCTTTGTATAATCGTTAGGCGTAGCCACATAGATGTACAGAAAATGTGTCATATTACTCTATTAATTATGCAAGTGATGTACGGCCATGGTTTGTAGTTTTGCAGCTTGTCCTCTGTGCAGAAAATTTAATCCACACTAGTTAATTACCTTGTCACACGATCTTGGGGTTGAGGGTGAGGGTGGATAAGCTAACCACTAGCTAGTCACGTAAGTTACGGCGCTAGAGATGCCTTGAGACACACTACAACCTTGTTCTTTGTCCTTCCACCCCCCTGGAGACCGGCAAACAACGCAAAGCAGTAACACCCGTCACATCTAATATCTCAAGCATATAAGCACAAACTAAACTAGATTAACGTGCGCTGCTCTAGTGGAATCCATGGGGCAATGGAACCGGGAGGAGTTCAGGAGTTTTGTACAGTAGTAGTATATTGCACCAAGGTCAGTCTCCTGGCTAGTGATTATAGTATTGTGGGCTCTCATGATGCAAGGGGCCTAGGGATTGAGGACAGAGGTGATATTAAACATCTTCGTTTGTACTAACGGTCAAAATTGCTTCTATCTAGCAAATTAAAGCTAGCCAGAATAGGTACTTGTTTTTTTTTTAGAAAAGGAGGAAAGACTCCCAGCCTCAGCCACTTCATTAATTGTTCACATAAGCCTTACAAGGTAATACAACAGTAAGTCTAAAACCGTCGTCTAGGTAACATCTATCGCTACTCCTATCCAATTGATGAAGGGATGCTGATAGTCTGGGCCTAATACCAAACAGACCTTGCAGCCAAACCTAACATCTAAGACCTGAGGTCCCATCCACGACGCCTGTCGGGTATGGGGCACCCACCGGTTCGGCGCACTCCTCAACCAGGACGCCTGCCGGATATAAGGCCGCCGCAGCCACCTGCCACCAGTCCATCTTCACAGTTGTACTGTTGCATGTACCTTGCCCGGTCTAGCTGTCGTCGATGCCACCACGATGCCAAACCGCGTCACCCTCCTGCGAGAGTCCATCTCCGCGCATCGGACGCCGAGTCACCACAGCGCCATGCCGCCGAGATCCGCCGTCATCAATGCGTAAGATGACGCATCGCTCCACCAAAGAATCCGTCCTCCGGTCCCTCGAACACGTGTACCTCCAAGAATTACGCCCCCAAGAGGGGAACGACACCAGAGCGCCGCCGTCATCCGATCATCCGATCTAGGGTTTCCCCCGGAGGTAGCAGAGAGTGGCCTTGAACTTCTCCATGACGATGCCTTCAAGAAGAAAACGATGCAGATAGCGCCGCCACCGCCAGCCTTGGCAGTAGCCGAAAGCAAGTTTTCACCCAGATCTGTTCGAAGGAATCCAACTCTCGTGCACGGCCGCCGTCACCACCAGACTGAGCACACGCCCCCGCCGACACCTTCACGATGCCCAGAGGCCGCGAGACTCGCCGCCACCACGCCTTTATACACGGCAGCAGGCCCCCACGCCGCCCCGATCCAGCCCGCCACCACTTGCCTGCCAACATCCATGGCTTGAAGTATGTCGACCAGAACCCCAAGCCGTGTTAGCCGACGAGGAAAATGGTTGACCATAGCCTTTGGCCGACCCCTACCAACCTAGATCCAGATCCAGATCATGGGATCGGCAGCCCAGCGCTGCAGCCAGGGCACACCACCGGGTGGAGCCACCCCACCACTCCAAAGGAGCAGTGCCGCCACCGATCCAAGCAGTGCCAAGCAGGAACTGCCGGACAGGAGTTGCGCCGCCACCAGGGAGGGAGGGGATCCACGCCCTCGCGCCGGAGCATCCAAGCGCCGTCAGCCCCCATCCAGCGCTCGCCACGGAGCCCCACGCCCTCAGGCCGCCGCTCCCGCAAGTCCAGATCGGAACTACAGCGACCCTCCTCCAGCCGCCAGAAGCTCCAAAGACGAGAGGAAGAAGAAGCCTTGGGGAAACGCCCCGCCGCCGCCGTCACAGGAGCATGCCCGGGCTTCGCCGGCGGCGCCTCAGGCGGCGGCGTGACGAGGGAGGAGAAGGAAAGGGCGGAGGCTGTCGCTAGGAGTCGCCCCCCGTGTCGCCAGAGGAGGGCGACGCGGGGCGAAAAATAAAATGCTCCCCTCGCACCTTAAAATGGGGAGATTTTCACTTCCCGGCCTCTGCACCAACTAAGGATGCATACAGCCATTTTAGAATGAGTAGCAAGATAAACATGATCCTCATAATTTTTTAAATGAGCATCAATATATTTTTTGATGAGTGGTTTCACCACACATCAAGCTTGATCCTCAATAAACGGGGGAAAACCCATGTGCATCACCTGTTAATTCTGGAAATTGAACTCAGATAGTTGGGTTGCAGAACCACATACCCAACCCCTGAGCCAAGTCTCTCTCCGCAGAATAGGTACTTGGCTAGATGTACGATATGTTTCCCCGTGTGATTTCCAATGTGGAACCACAGTGCGGGGTGCTAATTGGCGGTAAACCAATACAGTACAGTACTACTACTACGCTACAACAGGCTAAATTTCGTGTTTTGACCCTTTTCCTAAACAAATTCAGGATCTGACCCCACTTTGAAATATTTTCGGGATTTGACCCTTTTGCTACCGCCAGAGCTCCTGGCGGTAGGGTTAGACAGCCTACCGCCAGGCACCATGGCGGTAGGGTGTGATGGAGGGGGACGGCAGCCGTCACCGCGCGCTGACGTGGATAAGTACCTTACCATCAGACAACTTGGCGGTAAGATGTCTAACCCTACCGCCAGGTGCTCTGGCGGTAAGGTGTGGCAGGGTTTTGCCGTACATGCATTCTGTAACGAAATATGCTAGGACCCATGGCGGTAGGCTGTCTGACCCTAACGCCAGGGCGCTTGGCGGTGGGGTCCTGCGTTTTGCCGTATAAAGTTTCTGTAACGAAATATGCAAGGGCCCTGGCGGTAGGTTCACCCTACCGCCATGGTGTCTGGCGGTAGGTTGTGTAACCCTACCGCCAGGTTTCCTGGCGGTAGGGTCCTCTGTTTTGTTTTTTCAAGTTCATTTGGTTGCTTGTTTTCAAATTCAATATCACAGCAAGTTTCACAAATATAACAACAATATCATAGATTTTAAACAATTAAATTTGGGCATCACGTAGATCCATATTAAGATAACTTGAAGTGCATAGAACATTTCAAACACATAGATCCACAAATAGCAAACACATAGTTCCACATAGTTTCACAACCACTAGACAAGTTCAACCAAACTAAAAGAGCCAAGTATCGAAGAGCATAATCAGTTGCTCCTTCCCCTCTTGGAGGTACGGTCCTCGTTACTCTTTGAACGAGTCTCTTCGGTCTTCTTCTTGGGCCGGCGAGGAACCGGTCTCTGGAAAGGGTCCGGACTCAGCAAATCCTTCTTCTTCGGATTCCTCTTCGGCAGCTGAGATGCCTGAGATGTTTGAGTTGGTGGAGGTCCATAATCTTCATCGTACTCCTCCTCCCCGTTGCTCTCATCCTCCTCCCCCTCCTCTTCTTCATGTGTGGCCTCCTCATCCTCATCCTCTTCCTCCTCCTCCTCCCCAACCAACCTGGACGACGAGGGAGCATGGCTCGATGAGCCGATGAGACCCTGTGTGGCTACAGGCTGATAAGCTTCAACTGACCCAGCTCCAGCACACCCAAGCAGCCCTACCAGCTTGCGACAACGCTGCACGAACTTCTGCACTCACAATGAAGCAAGGTCATAATAAGTATCAGATCGACTGACTGCAAGTGAACAAGATGCATCTGTTCCGAGGAGGCTGAAATTGTACCTTCGTCGTCCCCCTGACTCTGGTCTCAGATTGTACGCTCCCGGGAAGATGACCTAGTGCATCTGAGGCTTCAAAGATGCATCTGTTCAGCTCACCGGACTGCAACGGCATAAGTCAGTCACATTGACGAATAAAATATTTTAAATACGACCGCTGGTTCAAACGTACCACTCTGTTGATGAGGGGTGCAAACTCCCTAAATCTACTGTGCATGTCTCTGATGCCGGTCTGGTATGCCTGTTCATCGGGGTCAGCCCACTCCAGCTCCGCGATGTCTTCCGCCGTCCATCGAGGCCTGAGACGAAGACGGTGCTTCTGGCCATCATCGTACCACCTCATGTGTCGGCCCAGGTAATCATCCCAGTTAGTCACTCTCCTCTCCACGTCTTTACGCCACCTCCGTCGGTTCCACTCTGTCACATGAGTCTTATGCTCCTCTCCCCAGTCTGTGATCGACTGATTCTTCTGCCGGCTCATCCTGCAAGGCATAAGCAACAAGAATCATCATAAGCGCAATGAGATCATCATAAGCAACAAGAAACATGATAATCTCACGGAGAACAAAGAGCTCACAGGTGCAGCGCGTGGCCGCCGGTATCGGTGGGCTGGCCCGGTGGGGTATGCTGATAAATCCCAAACTGCGTGGCCACGCGTTGTGGCAAATGCCACTCGACGGCGTACACACAGATCATGGGCACGATGCACCGCCAGATACCACGGTCCGCATCGCACATCACGTTCAGATCAAAGGCCCACTCTCGTTCTTGTCGATACGGGCACCAGATTACCTATTACATATACCTTGGTAAGTTCGCACTCTCGGTCAATAGCGGAATCAAAGAGAAAGGTGTTGTGCGAGTTCATATACCTGCGTATGCGTCAAAGCGTCCAACTCGTTGGTGTAGGTCTTGTACGAAGTCTTGTTTAGGCCCGTGTAGAGTTTGACAACGTCCCACTCGTAAGCTACGGTGGGGTTTCGAGTCTCGTCGCCTTCTTCGCCATAGTCTTCCCATGGGCGTCTTGGCAACTTCTCCGGACGCCCCACCGGCAGCCGCTCCCACATCCAAATGGAGAAGGCCCAGACAAAGCCACCCATATTGGACTTGTCTCCCGTCCTCTGCGTTGCGTCGTCAAGCTGCAAAACATCAAATGAGGATCAGATATAAGAAAATGTCATGGACACACTTTCGTAGGTAGGTACGCAATTAGACACTCTCTTACCGAACGGTATAGGTAGGCGAGAGATGCCGTCCCCCAACTGTACCCTGCATCCCAGTCCGCTAGGAAGAACAGATACGCCCAGTTGGCAGAGTTCCCGGAGCTGTCTGGAAACACGACCTCCGAGAGAATATACCACAGATAGGCCCTCGCGTACAACTCCACAGTCGCCTCATCTGCGCCTTGGGGGCATGTCCTCCGGTGCTCCGAGAGCCAGATCAACGGCACACCGGATGTACGGTTACTCTTGGCACCGGGGCAGTCGCCGATGAGGGTGGTGACCCTCTCCTGCCAGTTGGCCCTCTCCACTCGACCGGTGAGTGCATGACCCTCGATCGGCATTGCAGTAATCATCCCCCAGTCCTCTAGGGTCACCGTCATCTCCCCGCATGGCAGATGGAAAGAATGGGTCTCCGGTCTCCAACGGTCAATCAGAGCTGTGAGAGCCGCGTGGACAAGCGTCGGCGGCTGACGCTTGAACTGCAGCACGAAACCCAACAGACGGGCTCTCTTGAAGAACGGCGCGTAGCGCTCGTCGTAGTCCATATGCCCATGAACCCCGTGACCCCTCATGCGCAGTGGCTGGAGCGTCTGTCAAAAAGTGAATGCCAAAAAGTTAGGAAATCATTTTCATCAATCCGAGAACTTTGATCAAAATTTCTTTCATATCACTTACCTCTCCGTTCTCTATGAAACGGGCACGATGACCCTTGTCGAATGCCCAGTCCAGCATGCAGTACCGTGGGCCGATGTTGTCCGCAAGAGGTGGCCGCCTTAATAGAGTTTCATAAACAAAAGCACCATAAGCATAAGCATACATAAACAAACAATGAACTCAAATCATATCAAGATAAAATTTTAAGCATATTCCTCCAACAACATCTACTACACATGATGGATCAAATCATATCAACATGCATCATATCAAAAAAACCTCCAACATACATCATAGCTTCATATTTTTAAACAAAATTTTCCAAACAACATCTTCATATCATCATATCAACATGCATCATCAAACTAGGGTTCATCTTCACACTAGATCATATCATCATATCACATGCATCATCAAACTAGGGTTCATCCCTTTATCAACATTACATCATAATTTTTTTAACAAAAAAAATTATGAACTAGGGTTCATCTTCACACTAACATATGAACTATTGATTAGAGTACATATCCAATACCACTACTTACTAAAGAACTAAGAACTACAACTACAATCAATCTTAGGTGAAAAAAAATCAATCTTAGTTCAAAAACATGAGGAATTTCAAGCAAATAATGCGTCGAATCGGTAGCAAGTTTGCAAAAACTAATTGGAGGGATCGGAGGAGCTTACGGTTCTCTCCTCGAGGCCATCTCGATCCGCCAAAACGGTGAAGAATCGGTGAAGATCCAAGGGGGGGAGTGGAGGAGATGAGAGAGGGAGAGAGGGGCGACTTGGGGGAGAAAAACAAGAACTGCCGACGGGGGGAGGGGGAGGGGTGGGGAGAAGGGAAGGGGCGCGGGGGCTCCGGGGCAAATAACTGCCCGGACCCTACCGCCAGGGCCCCTAGCGGTAAGGTTAGACAGTCTACCGCCAGTGCCCCTGGCGGTAGGGTGCGACGGAGGGGGACGGCGCCGTCTCCGCGCGCTGACGTGGATAAGTTTCCTACCGCCATGGGCCGTGGCGGTAGGCTATCTAACCCTACCGCCAGAGGCTCTGGCGGTAGGCAAAAGGGTCAAATCTCGAAAAAAATTCAAACAGGGGTCACATCCTGAGATACTTTCCAAAAAGGGTCAAAACACGAAATTTTGCCGCTACAGCAACAGTGAACTTTTACGAGATCACACGGGGCCTGACTGAATTTACTGTCCTTCAAGTTACACTTTTGTATCAAAAGTGCAAAAGACATGCAGCACTAGCCAGCTCCGCGTCCTCGCAGCAGAACTCATGTGAATGAACGAATTCTTGAGCGGTGCCCGGTAAGCATTAAGGCTGCAGGCATGCATGCATGCGGGTTGGATTTGATTTGAAGGTGCACCTTCTTGGATCCCTGCCGCCGTCGACAACGGAGGCAGGCACGGTTCATCTGGTGCCGAATTTGGGTTGAATGATTCGTGAGAGATCGAGAGAGATCCCTGTCTCGCTCGCTGGATAGCTCATCCCTGACCGATGCACTGCCATGATGCGCGTCAGGGGCAAGCTGAGTTGAGTTGCCCTTGTCGATCGATCTCCTCTGCCACCTTTCGATCTCCCAATCTCCCCTAGGCTATGATGTCATGATGAAAGTTGGCGGGAAAGAATCAGGGGCCGATCAACGCTTCGACAGTACGTCCATGTGGTACTCGAACACGAAAGGGGGCTGCTGCTCTTCTTGCCTTTTCCTTTCTCTCCGCTCGCCGTCCAGTGGAGCAGAAAAAGGTTCTGAAACTGAACCCGAGCCTCCGAGTAGTTTACCTGCAAATCGCGGCGGAATTTTGTAACCTTCACACGGACGTATCAATTCAGGGCAATCCAAAATGACTCGATCATGGACTCAATCAAATCTTGACTAGTGAAATGGGATCTTATGCCGAGCTGACATGACAACAGCTTCATGGAAGGTGATCTGCTGACGTGCGTGCAGCCCGGCCAACGCCGATTAGTCAATTACTTGGCGCATTCTCTAGAATAACATATACACGCAAAACAAATATACATAGGGATAGCACGTGCTTTTACTACTCAGAAATTAACAAATTATACGGTCGTAATCGAGGAAGCATTTGCATTGGAGTTTACTAGCACTGCCGGTGCGGGTTAATTCATTGGAAAAGATAGGGTAGGTACAAAACAAATCTAGGTGATGTCTCTCACCCGACCTAATTCTCCATGGCACCGATCATTGCCCGGATGCCGCCATCTGAGCTCTAGGCACGAGCTTTCATCCGGTTGGACTCGCGTGGAAAATTCGGGGCCGGCGGTTGACTAGACCCGTTCTGCTCCGAAGTAGCTGGTCACCGCAAGCCACATATGTGGAGGGAGGGTGAAAGCGAAAAGAGTCAAGACTTGTTGCTCACCAAGAACATGCCCATCCTAATCTAATCCGATCGAAAGCGCAAAGCGCGAGCCGACTTCTTTTCCCGTTCTTCTTCTTCTTTAACAAATGGAACGGAAAGCAGGCAGAGATGCGTGTTGGCGGTAAAACATAGGTGATCGGCGTTACGCAAGGCTGGGGCAAAAGGAGTCAGCGTTTCGCTTTGCCTTGTCGTCCCTTCTTTTATTTATCTTTGCTTTGTGCCGTGGATGCCAAGCTTATGGAGGCTTATACGAGAATGTTGTTGTTCGATGGTTGGTCACACCGGGGGCTGACTTCTGCACGTCAAATTTTACAATGGAATGTAATGGAAGATGTTGTGGATGTACGCTTTTGGAGACCATACAACGTGGGAGCTGTACGATACTACAAATAAGTGAGTGCCGGTGCAACAACATCAAAATCAGAGTGGCGCAGCGGAAGCGTGGTGGGCCCATAACCCACAGGTCCCAGGATCGAAACCTGGCTCTGATATATTTTTTGAATTTTTTTTTCTGGCACAATTAGTTTGTTCTTTCACGGACCTGCTAATCTGTAATCTGAAGACTGTATCGTGGAGTATCAACGTAGCAAGTCAAAGGGGTTGTTTGGAACCCATTCTGCACAAACGAAGATTACGATATGCCGACTGTAAGTTCCACTGATGTGTGTGTGTCGTGTCTTTGCCCCCAGCTTGTAATTTAGTTGTGCATTCTTTAGCTGCGCATGGTGCTAATTTGGGAGCTGGAACCCGCCAGGCAATGCACTTTACCGGCCTTTCTCTCATTACACCAACTGCTTGTGCTTGAAAATACTTATGTTTTCAGTGTTGCAAACAGTTAATTAAGGGTTCAGATTCAGAGCTTACAAGAGAGGGGAAGAACTAGAATTTACTTGTAACTTGTAAAGTGACTGAATCACAAGTTCCTGAAACTGTACCATCAAATTGACTCATTACTGTCTGTAGTTTTTTGACATTTCCTGAAATTTGGATACCCAAGCAGGCTGATGTGGTGGGGGTTCTGAATTCAGATAAGGGAGAGGAAATGCCACAATTCCTTGTTTTGGTGTGTATACTTACAAGGTTGTTTTCTCAGAATTGAGTAAATTTTAATACTCCTACTAAAAGCTTATGTGTTAAATACAAAGAGATGGCTAGTACATCTAACTCAACAATGTCTGAATGAGTTCAAACCTTCATATATGTACTCTGAGCAAATATACAATTAGAGCAAAATTAATTGGACCATAAAATCTTTTCCAAATGGTTGCTCAAAGGAAAAAAAAACTTGTATAAGTAAAAAGAACTATATGGGTTAAGTAGCGGATAGGTTATCTATTTGACATCAGAGTTTTCAAGTAAACCACAATTGCATTTCAGGGAGTGACTACAGACCTAATTTTATTTTACTCACAGATACCTTGCCTCTAGCATGTATGGACCTGCTTTTTGTTCAGCCTGACAGGAGGCCTAGGTGACATTGACACTCTATTTAAATCAGATTTCAAAATAATGACTTAGAGAGTCGGTGCTAAGAATGAAGAAATTTTAACTAATGGGATTAAGTCTCGAACTAGCTGGGCCTACAGACTTCCTTAAGATTGTTCTGATATGTGTTCACTGCACTAATTTGATTATGTGATAATGGTAGGTTTGGAGGTTGGATAGTTAAATACAGTTCCTAGGAATGAAGAAACTGAGGGAAGAGATTTGATAGTGGAGGGTTTGGAGGATTGGATGGTTTGGTAGTTCCTGGCAATGAAGAAACTAAAGCAATAGATTTGCTCAATGTGCATTAAAACCAACTGAATTTATCTATGTTCATTTTGCGACACTCTCCAAAAACATTTTTCAGCCTATATTCAATCTACACTCTGGCAAAGATGGCTATACAAATCCTGTTCTTTCATGAATCTACTAATCTGTAGTCTGAAGACTGTCTTATGCAGTATATATAACTAGAAGATTAGCAGGCACACAGTGAATGGTCCAAAGGCTGGAGGGGGATAACCTTTTCTTGTGAGAGAATTAAATTCCAGTTGCTTATCTAAACTTCTAAACTGGTAAACACACAAGAATTCATCAACCTTTCGCGATTTACATCCCAAGTTCAACTCCATGACAATTAAGCCGACAATATATTGTGGAAGGTGTCAGCCTCCACATGCTCCATGGCCTCTGCTTATCAAGCGCAATTCATGGGGGCCAGTGCCACTTCGTTTAAGCCTACATTTCGAAGTTTTGGGCTCCTCCAAAATGTAAGTTCTTCGCTTGGCTCATCGTTCAAAATGGAGAGCGGACCATCTTGGCCAGGCATGGATGGCCGAATTGCGGGCTTTGCCCCCTTGTGTAATATTTGTTGGAAATATGAGCAAATTACCGAATGATTTTATTAACAGAAATACTAGATAAAGCATGACTAGTATAGCAGTGATAAAACAAGCCATGTGATTTGAAAAAGAGAAGGTAAATAATATCTGCATATATAAGCTAGAACCGATCATCTCTAGAGCAGACAGTAGATCAAGATGCATATATGAAGTAGAGCCTAACGTGTCTAGGACAAACACTTGAAGAAGGAACTGTTGCAGGACTTTCAATAGGAAAAATAAGAACACGTACTGGACAACAGCAGGAGCAGAGGCACTGGACTTGGGGTCGGTGTCTTCCATGTCGTCGAGGAGGTTGTCGACGTCGGGGAAGTAGTCGTCGAAGTCCGGAGCGTCCGTGACGAAGAAGTCAGTAGTCGCGCAGAGCGCTCCCCAAAAACCTTATCACCCTTCTCCCGGACAGGACTCAAAAGGTGCGGTTTCGGAGGCCTACTGTCCCGACCTGCGGTGCACGCGAGATTCTGGTGCGTCTCTCTGAGAGGAGCGACCTCTGTTTTATAGGCGCAAGAGAAGGAGGCGAGAGGCTGCGTCGGGAGCTGAAGGGAATTCTTCTTCTCCCAGATCCAATAGAAGTTTTGAGGTAAGAGGTATATGTCTCCCGGGAGAAAACCCTCTATCAACACAACTATCCGAACATGGAAGCTTGGGTTGAGGAGGCTGTCAACGAGTCATCAAAGGCGATAGATTGGTTATATTCGGATTCGTTTGTTCGGATTCAGTGTCCACTAGAGAAAGGCTCATTCTCATCATAGAGCGCGCGTGGATGTCCCTCTTGTTCTCATGCTCATACAAGTAGGGAGGGAGCCTCCCTTATAAAGAGGTCCAACTCCCTCTAAACTAGCAATGTGGGACTAAACTTTAGTTCCACCTCTTGCCTTGCATGAATGGGTTGCGTGGGCCTCTAGGATTTATTAGGAATTTCTGAAACTGCTATTGGGCTAGGCCCAAATAGATAAAAATTCCAGCAATATGGGCTTGGAGACAGCTGCGTGTTTGCCTTTTGAATGGAGAGCTCCTATACGGCGCATTAAGCGCAACTGGCGCCCACTGTCGCTATCTGGTGGGCCGGCCCAGGAACACGCAGAGAAAAAATCTCCCAAAAAAGCTGCTGCCAACAAGATTCGATCTCGCGCCGTTTAGTTATGATGCAGCGTGCCTAACCAGTACATCTACTACAACCTAGCGATTCATTACAGCGAGAGAATCTTAACAACAACACTAACCGCACTATTTCTGATACAAATAATTTAGAAAGACATGATTTTTTGGAAAATGAAAAATCTGAAATAAGTTTTAAAAAATCGCGAATTAGAAAAAAGTTCATGTATTCAAAAATTTTCACCAAATTTTATAAAAGATCACCGTGTATTACATAAAATTTCATTGTATTAAGAAAAATGTTCATTGTATATTATGAAAATTGTTCACCTTGGCATATAAAAATGTTCGTCGTGTATCATACAAATGTTCATCGCTATTATGAAATATTTTTCAACGTTATTACTAAATGTTGAATGAGTATTCAAAAATTGTTCAACACATATATTCATATTGTTTCAAAAATGTTCATCGTGTATTATTTAAAATGTTCAATGGATATAAAAATGTTCAGGATATATATATATATATATATATATATATATATATATATATATACATATTTTTTGATTTTTTCTATTTTGGTTTTGGTTATTCAATGAGTATACAATTGTTCACTCTGTTTCTTAATTTTGTTCAGTATATATTACACAATGTTCAATGTGTATTCGCAAATTGTTCAACATATTTTCACAAAATGTTCAGTACGTGTCCGAAAATTCTTCAGCGCATATATTCCTATTTTTTTTAAAATGTTCATCGTATATTAAAATAAGTTCACCATGTATTATTTCAAATATTCAGCTTATTTCAAGAAAATGTCAACGGATATCGCAAAATGTTCAACGGATATTACAAAAAACAAATTCACGCATTCTTTGAGAAAAGGTACAGAAAAAAACGAAAAGACGAAAGAAAACGTACAGAAGAAAAGAAGAAAGAAGACAATAGATAAAAACGATGGAACTAGTCACGCTAGATGAGCGTGGCTGGTTGGTCGTTGCATTCACGTTAAACAAAGGAAGTCCTGGGTTCGAATCCCACCTCTCCAGCGAACTTTTTGCTGACAGAAAAAAGTAAATGAAACGGGCCGGCCCAGCGGGGAGAGGGGGGTGTGCGCCCTGTACGGGTTGGCCTTTAAGGGGCGCTTAAGGCGCCGTTTAGGAAATGCCTTTTGAATGCCGCTTCTTGCTACACATTTGGAATATGGTGAACGATTGGCTTGGCGCCTCGGCCTTGTGGATTATGAAGATTTTTTTAAAGCGATATGAAGATTTTTTTTTTTTGAAAACACTATAATAGCATCACAAAAATATGTCTCCTATTTTTACACTAGTATGTATTAAGATAATTGTGATTTTAAACTAATTGTTCCTGACTATCAAAAAGAATGTTCGTGTATTGCAAAAGGGTGTTCATCTATTGCAGAATAAATGTACATGTATATGGAAAAATAAATGTTCATACATCCCAGAAAAAAAAACATGTATTCAGCACAAAAAGGACATAAAAAATTAAAATAAAAAGGAAAACAAAAGTGAAAATAGATAGACAAAGAAAATGAAGTAAAAATATAAAAAATAGAATCAAAACAAAAAGAAAAGAAAAGAAAGTCAAATGGAAGTGAAAATGAATTAAAAAATGAAAAGAAACACCAAAGAAAAACAAATAGTAGTTGCAAGCAAATAAAAAATCAAATAAACTCATAGTGGGCTCAGCAGAAAACGAAGTTGCCTTACTCCCTACAATGGACGCCGAAGAAGAAATGCAAAGAATGTTCCCTGAAAAAAGGAAATGCCAAGGACTACACATTTTTGTCTCTTGGCTCAGTTCTATATAGTTTGATTTTTAGAAAGGCTTCGTAAGACTCCCTGCCAAACATTTTTCCTGCAGTCGATTTCACATGCTACCTGCCAAAACAGCAGTCATACACATTTCTCAAGAGATTGTATGCGAGCCATATCTCGAGCGTGAAATGCAGGTGTCGGTAACTACATGGATACATATAGCATATGACTCGATTCTTCTGTAATGAAAAACTGGAAATTTTCCTTTTTACATCACACTCAACACATCAGGTTGTCAAAATTGTCAGGGAAAGATATTCCCAACCATGAAGACTGGGCTTATACATGCAGCTACACTGTAACAGATATTACATCATGACAAGATTACATCCCCCAAATTTCGTTGACGCTGTAGAATTGAATGTATAAACCATAAGAAAATGTCCTTTGAAGCAGCAACATTGATTGCCCAATGCATCAGTCAAGGGGGTGAGTCATCAAACTTTGTCTCGGCTGATGGGTTAGAAAGAGTGTGCTGGTACTGATCACTGAAGATCATATCAAGTGTGCCTGATAATCCAAGATAGTTGCCATATCCATGAGTACATCATTCCGATGCCACAGTACACTGAAACTATCATGAGAGGTAGGAACGGAAGTCTATCCCCAAATACATGGTGATGGAATAGTCGAGACCAGAATTCTATAGCAAACATTCCTAGAAGATAGCCCAAACTGATCCATCCAGTGAATTTTTTCTCGACAATGCTGTCTGATGCATCTAATTTCTTCCCTCCCGTAGCAGGGTTTGCAGCGAAATGGGATGAAAAACCTACCCACATGAGAGCACCATAGGTCAACAGCAGCAGCACTTTTATTGGGTATTCTTGGTCCTCAAACAACAATGGGAACAGAGAGTAGCATGAAACTGCAAATAAAATTTGTTTAAACAAGTGAACATTACAGAAAACAAACAACAATATCATCAGTGCACAAGTCAGTGTTTAAACGAAAACATGTAGCAATTGCTCAAGAGGGCTCAAGCGCTTCACATTGTGGTGATGCTGGCAGACAACACTTTGCCAAAGTTGTTGACATAGCATCAAAGGAAGTGAAAGAAACAACAATGTCACTGCAGCAATCAGAACTGCGCAGCCATTGAGCAAGATTAAACTGTGGCAGAAACATACCTATTGACAATAAGAAGTAATGCCTGACGTCGTCCAAGCTATCCATGGCAATTAGGGCAAGAGGGATAGTGAAATGAAGTGATGCCTTCTCATGTACATGCCATCCAAACATAAACCCACATGAACAAGCATATGCCACCCATCTAATTATGTGTTTTGATTGGGGGTTAGCGAATGCTTTGACAAGACAAGGAGTCATAGCAAGTATAACCAATAAGAAGGTAGTTATTGGGGTGACCTGCAATCCATAAGGTTCAAATAACAAAGTTTATCAAACTATTTTAGTTCAACATTCTTCCCTTGGGTAAAAAGGGGACAGTAGACGAGACAAAACCTTTGGAAGAACAGAAAAAGGAGATGAATCACCAACAAGCCCCCTGGTAAATGATGCTTCAGGTATCTCGATACTGAATCCTAGTCTTCTAAGAAGAAATGCAAGGATCTTGTCAAGTACTATATAGAATACCCAAAAGTTTGGAGCCCAGTAAGCATGAAATAGGCCCCGACCAAAAGGAAACAATCGGCTTAAGAGTTGTTGCATCTGCAAAATTACCAAAGCAATAAATGTGGTAACCATGGTGTCAACAGTACAACTAAATTCATTAGAGCATATTGGTATGACTGTTTATGTGGCAAATTTCAAAAATTTACGTTAGTGGATATCTTCATGAAACCAAAATTAGTATGATGTATAAAGAATAATGCCTATTGTTAAATACTTGCAGGAAAAAAAAATCACTCGAAATACTTGCAGGAAATTGACCTAGATTAAGCAAACCCAATGACATTTAAGAGTGTAAGTTCCGAAACAAAAGTTACAAGGCATTGTAATCAGCTGCTATTCCTTTTGTATTTGTGCAAACCAGCACCAACATAAGTATTACTCCTTCCGTTCCTAAATGTAAGTCTTTTTAGACATTTCAAATGGCAACAACATACGGATGTATGTAGACATTTTTTAAAGTGTAGATTCATTCATTTTGCTCCGCATGTAGTCATTTGTTAGAATCACTAGAAAGACTTATATTTAGGAACGGAGGGAGTATTTGATTATTATAAATTCACCATTTCAACCGAATTCAGTGCTAAATGACTAGAATTATGACGAAATTCATGAGAACACATGGACAATTACTGTTGACACATAAAATGGAAAATGACAAAATGGTATAGACAAACTCACATTAGGGCAAATGCCTTTATGCAACTTAAACTTAGCAATATACAGACAGAAAACATTTCTTGTTAAATACCTGTACTAAATTCACGTTGTTGAACTTTAGCCAACATAATTGTGTCTAAGAGTGCAGAGTTCTGGACATACTTATGTGCATGAGAAATCTATATTTGTTTAGGAGAATGAATAGACAATATATGTGTTCCACATACAGCAAAATCTAGTCAAAGAGATATTGCATAGCCTTGACTACAGAGATATCATTTCGTTCAGCGATTGTAAGTGGATCAAGATGAGAGCATCTTCAGTTATACGCCCTAGCAATTACCAGAACTGAAACAAAAGTTACGAGAAACTTGCACAAGTCTATCAGCTTCTGTTCCATTTTTTTTTCTGTTGCAAACCAGCACGAACACAGTAATTACTCGAAACTTTACAGATTTCTACCAAATTCAATGTTGACTGGCTAGAATTTAACTCTAGAACACTTCTCATTCTCATGAATTCACAATGCCTCCTAAACTTGATTTCTAACTTGTGTTAGAAACTTATGATTGTGACAACAATGACCAAATGATCATGAAGAAACATCCAACTCCAAACTGAATTAACGGACCAACTCACCTGCCCATAGTACACGAAGGGCGCAAATGCCATGGCAAAAACAGCAACCACGCCAGCACCCATGAGAACCAGCCTCCCGAGGCCCCTCGCTAGACCCCGGCCACAGCAATAATGCCGGAACAAGTACACGAAATAGACCGGCGCAGCCACGAGAAACAGGTGCTTCGAGCACAGCAATGCTGCAAACACAACTCCCCCGGCAAGATCCTTCCCCTGCTCTAGAAAATGCAGCGAAAGCAACAGCAGCCCCATCAGGAACCCGTTGTACTGAAAGTGAATGTGGTCCACGATGAGCAGCGCCGGTGACCACAGGACGAGCAAGAGAGCGAGGAACGGACGCTGCCTCCGGCGAGCGTCCCTCGCCAGGAGGAGGACCGAAGCGAGGAGGAGGAGGTCCGAGAAGGCGACTGTGAGGCGGAGGTAGAGGATGTAGACCGAGGAGGACGGCGCGGCAGGCACAGGGATGGCGACGAGGGAGGCGTCGACGAAGGGCGCGGGGAGAGAGAGGAGGCGGGAGAAGTAGGCGAAGAAGGGCGGGTAGTCGAGCGTCCACTGGGAGGAGGCATCGGTGTACCACTGCCGGGCGGGGAGGGCGTGGGTGAGGGCGAGCCAGTACCGGTGGACGTCGAAATCGGTGGAGCGGTAGGTGGGGACGAGCAGAAGCTTGACGCAAGTAGCGGCGGCGAAGGCCCACATCGCCGCCGCCGCCGTCGACGGCGAGCTGGTGGCGGCCATAGGGGCGGTGGTCCAGTTGGAGATCTGGAGGGGTCGCACCGGGTGAGGGCTGTCAGCCCTGGATCTAGGGCGTTTAAGTCATCCTTGCGAAAATAGTGACAAAAATTATATTTTAAATACAGATGCTCACATAGATGCACATAAGAGCATCTCCAGCCATTCAGCCTCCAGGGCGCCGAAAAAGAGCGGCCTGGGAGCGAACCGACGCTAGATTGACCCCTGGGGCAGCCTAGCTCCCAGCCACGCCCCCAGGCGCCGTCCCCAGCCACGGCAAATTCAAACGTAGTCCATTCCCGCGCACAAAATAGACGCCACAATCCGGCGATCAAGCGGCCAGTAGGTCGGCGATCGGATGAAAAGTTCGGCGTACAAAAAACAGAAAGGACGGAAGCGCGCATCAGGCGGCGAGGTCGGCCTCCGGCGTCGGCGGAGTCGGCGTGCGCGGGCTTGACGGGGTCTCTTTGCTTGCCGGCGTCGGCGTGGCTTCTGTGCTGCGGGCAGTCTCGTCGGCATCATCGCTCGGGCTTGGCGGCGGCGGCGGCGTGTGCGTGTGCGTGGGCGGCGGCGTCGTGGGCGTGGGCGTCGTCGTCGAGGGAAGCTGGTTCAGGATGAGGGCACACTCCACCAAGTACCACGCCTTGACCGCCTCGTCGGTGCGAGAAGGGCAGCGCGCAGCGGCGGGGAGGGGGCGTCGGGGAGGACGCGTACACCGGCGGCGAGTAGTTGTATGGAGGGTACTGCACGCCGGCGTAGACGGGCGAGGGCGTGCGCTGGGCCGGGTGTCCATGGGAGAAAGTGACGTTTGGGTTGAACCCACCGTGCGCGTCCCCGTCGACGTAGCCTGGCGAAGACGATCCCCATGGCTGCGGCGACGGAGACCCGACGCCTTGCTGGCCCAAGGGCGCGTACTGCGCGTGGTTGCCGGATGGATTCATCATCCTCGCGCGAGTCGCCTCGGCCTTGGCCTGGTCCGCCGAAGCGGCGGCAGCGGCAACCGCAGCCGCGCGTGTCGCGTTGTCACGGGCCTTCTTGACGAGGGCCCTGTTCCGCCGGTTGGCGGTGACGGCCTCCCTTCACTGCACTTTCACCCTCCAATCGGCGTTTGTCATGCTCGGTGGCTTGGACGGCGGCGCCCTCAGCTTCCTCTGCTTCGGCTGGGCGACGGAGGCGGTCGCAATCGCCGCGGTGCGGGGGACGACGTACTTCTTCGGTGGCATGGCGGCCGGCTGGAAGGCGAGCGGGAGGGAGATTGGCGGGAGGAAATGAGAAAATGGGGGGGGGGGGGAGCGGGAAGAAATGATGGGAAGAGGCGCTCGACTCGCCGACAGGGTGGACCCACGCACCCTTTTCGCTTGTGCCGGCGCCCCAGGCGCCCCCCAGGGCGCCGTGTTCTGCCTGGGTCCGCCGGCACCAGTTTCAGCCCGAGGCGGCGAAAAACGGGCTTTTGGGGGAGCGACTGGGACGTTTTTTCGACGTCTGCGCGGCAAAAACGT
The DNA here is from genome assembly GCF_018294505.1 of Triticum aestivum. Taxonomy (NCBI): domain Eukaryota; kingdom Viridiplantae; phylum Streptophyta; class Magnoliopsida; order Poales; family Poaceae; genus Triticum; species Triticum aestivum. The sequence goes on along the minus strand of NC_057810.1, from coordinate 529,205,904 downwards.
CTAGGAAGGGTCTGTTGGGGACGCGGTTGGAGATGCTCTAATCATTGAATGAACGCACACATACCTAGCCCTATGAGCACCTTCAGTATACTGAGCTGGTATAATATTTTGAGATTGACAAAGTCAACACAAACGTCTTCGTAGTCAACAAAAACGTCTTTCTCACACAAAATGAACATCGTTGAAAAATCATTAAAAAAAAAGAAACGCAATTACCGATATCAAGCTTCGGACTTGAACCTATAGGTTGGTTGCTTGAGTTGAGTCCACCACAAAGAACCTACTTATTCAAGCTACGCTCAGTTCACACTTAATTTTTTTTAAGAGAGAAATAGTGACCTAATTCTTTTCAGTGAAATAGCGATCTAACTGAAATGTATTCTGTCAAATGGTCACACCAGCCGAAAGTATCATTCCATAGACAAACATTTTTTTTTAGTTGGAGACAAACATTTTCAGTGTTCTCTGTACGTATAATAGTTTTTCTTGAAGAGATGTAACTATTGAGCGTGGTAGGATTTATATCTTTGTACTTACCGTATATATACACACTACGAGACAAAATATTAACAATAAACCATACCATACATCACAGATCCTAACTTTAACATATTGCAAACTTTTCCTAGTAGAAACTTTCAATCTATTTATATTCCATCATAGCAGTACAAATAACGATAGAGATAATAAAAATCACAACCAAGTCCATGGATCACCTAGCGACAACAACAAGCATTGAAGTGAGTCGAAGGCGTGTCGCCGTCATCGCCCCTCCATCATCGAAACTGGCAAACTCGTTGTACTAGACAATCGAGAAGTCATTGTGCTAAGGCCCCACGGGATCAGCACACCAGAGCAGCAACCAACGCCGATAAAAGGGGTCGTGGATCAAAAGGATCAAACCTATAAACACCCAAACAAATACGAACGTAGATCGGATCCAAATAGATCCACTGAAGACTAGCACAAACCGAATCTCTGTGAGATTTGACGGAGACACACCTCTGCACGCCCTCCGACGACGCTAGACACACCATGAGGATGAGGATCAACCATGGGAGTTCCTACTGAGGACATCATTACCGCCACACAACCCCAACTAAGATGCAGAACCTAACAGAAAAGAGAGCAGACTGCAATAGCCACACTGAGGTTCTCACTCATAGCAGTCTTGCCTCAAAAAAGAGAGTAGACTGCAAAAAAGTTGTTTTCCCTCATAGCAGTCTTGCTACAGTTAATATATATGGTTGACTTGGCACTCCAATTCCAATCATTGAGGTTCTCACTCAAATTTTATTAAGATGTATCATTTGTCAAGATCATCCAACAAGCTATAATGGTCTAGCTACTCAAATTGTCCTTGACCGGAGACACGACTAATCGATTAGTTTTCATATTCCACAAAGTTTTGTACATTTTACCATTGGACTCACTCAACCCCAATTGCTATAGAAACCGAAGAAGATCGAGGAAAAGTCTTTCTGAAGTAGCCCCCTTAACACCTGGTTGGCCCATTCCAACTAACACATCTACATGTGCTGGCTATAGAAACAATGGGAGGCACTGAGTACTGATGCAGCGACCTGCTAACACGACACATTAATTAGAGAACATTCGACCAAACTGTGTGTGATGCATGAACCCTGAACGGTGTTATAATAAAACCATCACCAATAAGACGAACTGTGTGCGACGGTGGAGACATCAAGCACTATTCAGATTAGAGTTGTGTGTGCGATACGTGGCATACAGTTGATCCATATAAACTGTTTGCGGTGACCAAAACAACACAAACGGTAAGTCAGATCAAGGTGTGTGTGATATACGTCATACAATTCACTCGGATGAACTGCTTTTGATTAGGCAACACAATAGAAACGGTCGTCCAGATAAAGGTGTGTGCGGTAGACATCATACAGTTCATTCGGATGAACTGTTTGCGATGAGCGAAAACAACAGAAACGGTTCAACTTAACAAGATATGTGTGATCCGCGGAAAACAGCTTCGTAATCAGAAATGGGTACGAAGACCGATAATAACATAGACGATTGCTGCTAATAAGCCGCGTGTGTTGTGGGCAAATGCTTGCTAGTATACATTTGTCAGCGATTGATGAAATCATTACCGATGGGTCCCTAGTTTAGTCCGTGCATGATGTGATTTGCTCTGTCTACAAAAGAACAACATATATAACCAAAATAAACATCCAATTACATAAGTGACTGTACAAAGCATTCACACACACCTCAATAAACAATTACATGCATTCTAAATTGGGAGAAATGATCATCTAATCATCTACTTCTTGTCATGTTGCTGCCACTGCCCTGTGGCTCGTTTCCTCGTCTGGTGCAGGACGAAGGAACTTCCTCATGTCAACGATCCGCCTGTACATCTCGTAGCTTGTTGCTACTTGTGAGTTGCGTTGGGATTTCCCCGAAGAGGGGCAGTACAATAGAGATAAGTATTTCTCTCAGTTATGAAATCAAGGTTATCAATCAAGTAGGAGAATCACGCAACAACTCGTTAACAACACTTGCACACAAAATAACAAATCCTTGCACCCACCACGAACAAGGGGTTGTCAATCCCTTTGCGTTAATTGCAAATTTAAATTGTATGGTGATATCTAGATAGACCGAACAAAAATACAAAATAAAATAAATAAAGTAAAATTGCAGCAATGTATTTTCAGGATTTTTAATATATGATAAAAGTAGACCCGAGGCCATAGTTTTTACTAGAGGTTTCTCTCTTGAAAATAGCATATGGTGGGTAAACAAACTACTGTTGAGCAATTGATAGAAAAACAAATAATCATGACGATACCCAAGGCAATGATCATGTATATAGGCATCACGTCCGAGACAAGTAGACCGAAGCGATTCTGCATCTACTACTATTACTCCACACATCGACCACTATCCAGCATGCATCTAGAGTATTAAGTTCATAAAAAATGGAGTAACGTCTTAAGCAAGATGACATGATGTAGACAAAGTAAACTCACACATGAATAAACCCCATCATTTTATTTCTAATAGCAACGATATAATACGTGTCATGTCCCTTTCTATCACTGGGATTGAGCACCGCAAGATCGAACCCATTACAAAGCACCTCTCCAATTGCAAGATAAGTCAATCTAGTTGGCAAAACCAAATCAGTAGATCAGGGAGAAACATGAAGCTATAATAATCATGCATAAAAGAGTTCAGAGAAAACTCAAATAATATTCATGGGTAATCTGATCATAAACTTACAATTCATCGGATCCCAACAAACACACCGTAAAAAGTGATTACATCGGATAGAACTCCAAGAACATTGAGGAGAACATTGTATTGAAGATCAAATAGAGAGAAGAAGCCATCTAGCTACTAACTATGGACCCGTGGGTCTGTGGTAAACTACTCAGACATCATCGGAAAAGGCAGCAAGGTTGATGTAGAGCCCCTCCGTGATTTATTCCCCCTCTGACAGAGTGCCAGAAAAGGCCTCCAGATGGGATCTCTCAAGAACAGGAACTTGCGGCGGCGTAAAAAGTATTTCGTGGACTCCTCTGTTGGTTTCCTGATTTTAGAGAATTTATAGAGGCGGAGTTAGGTCAAACGGAGCCATGTGAGCCCCACGAGCCACCAAGGCGCACCCTGGTGCCTCATGGGCCACTACTCTATCTTCTCATACCCTCCCGAAGCTTCTGGGGTTTCTTATGTCCAGAAAAAATCTCCAAAAAGATTTGTGGCATTTGGACTTCGTTTGATACTGATATTCTGAAACCAAAAACAGGCAAAAAACAACAACTGACACTGGGCACTAAGTTAATAGGTTAGTCCCAGAAAATGATATATAATTACCTGTAAGTGTATATAAAACATCGAAGGTTGATACTATAATAGCATGGAACAATCAAAAATTATGGATATGTTGGACATGTCAAGTATCACCAAGCTTAATTCTTGCTCATCCTCGAGTAGGTGAATGATAAAAACAGAATTTTTGATGTGGAATGGTACCTATCATATTCATCATATAATATTTTCTTTTGTGGCATGGACATTTGGACTTGAATGATTCAAAGCACTAGTCTATAGTTTGACATGAAGACATAAATACTCAAGCATACTAACAAGCAACCATGTCTTCCAAAATATCAACGCTAAAGAAAGTTATCCCTAGCCCATTATACTCAATCATTGATCCATTCATGAAACACACTCAATATTAGCTACACCCAATGCATAAGTATGACAATAGTGCTCTCTAGTTGGTGCTTTGCAAGAGAAGATGGAGACTCAAAATTAAAAAATAGCGTAAAAGTAAATAGATAGACCCTTCGCAGAGGGAAGCACAGATTTGTAGAGGTGCCAGAGCTCAAGCTTAAATTAGAGAGATAAAATTATTTTGAGAGGCATGTTTTTCCTGTCAACGAAAGCGACCGAGAATTTCCAATATCTTCCATGCTAGACACATTATAGGCAGTTCCCTAACAGAAAATAAAGTTTATTTCCTTTCCACCATTCTTTCACAATCCGTGGGTAGTCGTATCCACGGGTGCCTTCCATACCAACACTTTCCAAGGAATTTATTATTATCATCATATTATTATTTTTCATTTCGGGACTGGGCATCCCTATTACATGTCACTTTCTCGTGCAATGACAAGTGAATAAACACTAAGAATGATAATAACCCACCTAGCATGGAAAATATTGGCCACCCCCTGCTGCTTCATGAGTGGTACCGGCACACAATTCAGAAAATTATTTTGAAAAATTAGAGTTGGCACATGCAAATTTACTTAGAACGGCATGGAAATACCGCATATAGGTAGGTATGGTGGACTCATTTGGCACAACTTTGGGTTTAAGTAATTGGATGCACAAGCAGCATTCTCGCTTAGTACAAATGAAGGCTAGCAAATAGATTGTGAAGCGACCAACCAAAAAGCAAAAATGGTCATAAACATGCATTGAACATAACTAACACTGAATAATGCACCATAAGTAGGATACAACTTTGTTGCATAACTATTGACTTTACATGCATGCATAGGGAATCACAAACCTTAACACCAATATTCTTAATAAACCACAATTATTCACTAACATGACTCACATATTATCATCTCCATATCGCAAAACTATTGCAAGGAATCAAACTTATCATATCCAATGATCTTTCATGAAAGTTTTTATTATATCCCTCTTGAATATTCATCACTTTGGGACCAAATTCATATCTTGTGCAAATTACCATTACTATTATCAACTTTGAAAAAGATCTAAGTGAAGCATGAGAGTGCAAATATTTCTTCAAAGTTAATCACCTCCATGCTCAAAAAGATATAACTGAAGCACTCGAGCAACTGCCTAGCTCAAAAGATTTAGGTGAAGCACATAGAGCATTCTAACAAATCATGATAGATGCGTGGCTCTCTCAAATAAGTGTGTCCAGCAAATATGATTGTGACAAACTAGAAAGCAAACAAAGCAAAGACTCATATTATACACGACGCTCCAAGCAAAACTAATAACATGTGATGAATAAAAATATAGCTCCAAGTAAAATTACCGATTGTCGGTAGAAGAAAGAGGGGATGCCTTCCAAGGCATCCCCAAGCTTAGTTGCTTGGGAGTCCTTGAATATTACCTTGGGGTGCCTCGGGCATCCCCAAGCTTAGGCTCTTGCCACTCCTTATTCCTTCATCCATCGTGATCTCACCCAAAACTTGAAAACTTCAATCACACAAAACTCAACAAAAGCATCGTGAGATCCGTTAGTATAATAAAGCAAATCAGTACTTTAAGTACGATTGCAAACCCATTCATATTTTATTATTGCATTATACCTACTATATTCTAACTTCACCATGGCTTATACCCCCCGACGCAATTCATAGATTCATCAAAACAAGCAAACAACGCAACAAAAACAGAATCTGTCAAAAATAGAACAATCTGTATTAATCTGAACATTGGCATACTTTTGTAACTCCAACAATTCTTCTACTGGACGGAGAAGTTTCTATTTTTGCAAAGAATCAAAGCAACTATCATCCAAATCATCCCAAAGGATTTACTTGGCACAAACACTAATTACAACATAAAAACACAACCATAACAGTAGCGTAATTGTGCACACACAAGAAAATAGAAAAATAAATATGAAAATTAAGATAACTATTGGGTTTCCTCCCAACTAGCGCTATTATTTTATGCCCCTAGCTAGGCATAATGCATAGGTTCAAGTATTGTCATCTTTGGTTTTAGTTCCATTGGCGGCCCTCATGATCGATTCATATGGTGGCTTAATTCTAGTCCTAGGAAAGTGTTCCATACCCTTCTTTAATGGAAACTGAAATTTTATATTCCCTTCTTTCATGTCAATGACGACACCTATGGTTCGTAAGAACGGTCTACCAAGTAATATGGGGCAAGACGGATTGCAATCAATGTCAAGTATAATAAAATCAACGGGTACATAGTTCTTAATTGCAAGAATAAGAACATCATTAATTCTACCCAAAGGATTTTTGATAGTAGAATCCGCCAAGTGCAAATTAAGAGAATATTCATCCATATTGGTAAAACCTAGCACATCACATAGAGATTTTGGAATTGTGAAAATGTTAGCACCCAAATCACATAAAGCATTGCACTCATAATTTTTTATTTTAACTTTAATGGTAGGTTCCCACTCATCATATAATTTTCTAAGAATTGAAACTTCTAGTCTTAGCTTTTCTTATAAAGCTTTCATCATCGCTTCTATGATATGTTTAGTAAAAGCCTTATTTTGTTCATAAGTGTTGGGTGAATTTAGCATGGATTGCAACAAAGAAATACATTCAATCAAATAACAACTATCATAATTAAAGTCTTTGTAATCCAAGAGAGAGGGCACATCACTAGTTAAAGTTTTTACCTCTCCAAACCCACTTTTATCAATTTTCATCAAGATTTTCACCCTCGGAATTGTGGAGACGCCTTCTAGCTAAAGTTGACACTTCTTTTGTCCCCTTTTCATCAAGTTTTATATTGCTAAACAAGGAGTCAATAGATGAAACACCAATCATTTTAATATCCTCATCATTACTACGATAAAAACCGGGAGGAATTGCTAGCGATTACTTTCTTACTCTGATCCATGGAGACATATAAAGATTTAATTGATTCATTAATATCAAGCTTGCGTGGCAAAATTTAGATTTATGATTTTTCACATCATGAACAATTCTATCAATGCTCCTAGACATATCATCAATTTTATCCATTTTTTCCTCTATCATAGTGTTGAAAACTTTTTGAGCATTAATAAAATCTTTGATATTATTCTCAAGATCAGAGGGCATCCTATTATTACTACTATAAGAATTACCATATGAATTGCCAGGAATTTCCTGGAAATGGCCCAGGATTGAAATTACCTCTATAAGCATTACTATTAAAATTATTTCACGAGACAAAATTCACATCTACGAGACCATTATTTTACTCAATAATAGTGGATAATGGCACACCACTAGGATCAATAGGGTTATTTTTGCTAGCAACCAATTTCATAAGCGCATCAACTTTATCACTCAAAAGCACTAGCTTTTTAAATAGAATTCACATTTTTACTAGTAGGAGCTCTTTCAGTATGCCACTGTGAATAATTTGCCATAATATTATCAAGCAATTTAGTAGCTTTTCCCAATGTAATCTCCATAAAAGTACCACCCGTGGTGGAATCTAAAAGATTTCTAGAAGCAAAATTTAACCCCACATAAAAAATTTGTATGATCATCGATAAATTTAAACCATGAGTAGGACAATTTCTTATCACTAATTTCATCCTTTCCCGAGATTGGGGAACATGTTCATGCTCAAGTTGCTTGAAATTCATAATTTTATTTCTATGGAAAAAAATTCATGGGAGGAAAATACTTGGTAATAAAAGCATCTTTACACCTATCCCAAGAATCGATACTATTTCATGGAAAAGATGAAAACCAAATTTTTGCACGATCCCGCAATGAGAACAGGAATAATTTTAATTTCACAATATCATTATCCACATATTTTTTCTTTTGCATATCACACAATTCTATGAAAGTGTTAAGATGGGTGTTGTGGTCCTAAGACTGACAGTAGAAAGGGGGGTAGGTATGAAGAGGCGAGATCTCAGCTATGGTGGAGTTGTACATGCAAGATTTACGAGTTCAGGCCCTTCGCGGAGGAAGTAAAAGCCCTACATCTCGATGCCCGGAGGCGGTCGACTAGATTATATGTGTGTGGCGTTACAGGGGGGTGCGAACCCTTGTGCCAGAGGAGGGGGGTGGCTTATATAGAGTGCGCCAGGACCCCAGCCATCCTCCATTACAAGGGGTTCAATGTACATAAAGACGGGGCGTTACTGATAACGCCAGCCATAAGTGCTATTAATGATCTTAAAGACTACGCAGTGAACTCCTGACCGTTGCAGTGCTGAGCGACTCCTGGTGTTCAGTAGGTCGAGTGGTTCCTTGTATAGTCGAGTGACATCATGTAAGAGGGATACCCGAGTGATATGGTTCATCGAGTGGATTGCACTCGACGCCTTCTCTGGGTATTCCTTGTTGCCTCTTGGACTTCTTTGCTTCTAGGGTAGTGACCTTGGGTAGGGCGTATAGGTCAGGCCTGTGACCCTACCCTAGGTCTGTATCCTCATCATTATCCCCCGAATGGATTAAGGTTCGAGTGGAAAGAAGGTTGAAGTTGATCTTGGTTCGAGCCTTGCGCCTCACGAGTGTTCTACGCAGGATGGAAGACTCACACTGGAACTTCAGCTTCGATTGAATCGCCTTGATCGATTCAGAAAGTTGATGAGTGAATTTGTTACATCATCTCTCGAGTGTTGTTTCGTGGCACAGAATCTTTGGCGCGATTGATTGAAGTGCATCCCGGATTTCACAGGATTCGAAATTTCGGGGAAGCGCGTGAGACGGGGCATGCCGAAGTAAGCGGGGTGGATAAATGGGAGTGCCTCAATCTCCGCGCCACCTTTTTCGCCACGTACGTCATGCGCGACTGTTGTGGGATTTGACAGGATCGCTTGGGCCCACGCGTCAGCCACTCAGAAGCGGTCCTTTATAAGGCAACGGAGCCGAGGCGCGTGCACTGTGCGCGTCTGTTTTCCCCCTTCTTCCTCTGCTTCTCCACTGCATCCGGCTCCTCTGCTCTCGATGCTGCAGCTCTGCCACCATGGTGAAGGAAAAGACGGCAGCGCTGGAAGCGCGAAGAAGGCGACGGGGGCAGGGAAGGAAAAGAAGCAGAATCGCGGGTCGTCGTCGCGCTCGGGGCTGCCGCCAGATTGGATCCAAGGCGATTGGATCCGGGCTTCGCTCCGGCAGGAAGATCTGGACGAGCTGGTGGAGTCTGGGCTGATCGCCAAGGATGCAGCGAGGCTACCTAAGGGGGAGGCGGAGCCGCAACCTCGACCGGGTGAGTGTGTACTGCTCGCCACCCATGTCGACTGGGGCTTCTTGCTTCCTCCTCACCCCTTCTTCCGGGGCTTCTTGAAATTCTTTGGTGCCCAACTCCATCACTTTTCTCCCAATACCATCACGTACCTTGCTGCATTCGTGTCTATGTGCGAGAATTTTCTGGGGTGCCGACCGCATTGGGGTCTCTTCAAGCATATTTTCACCATCCGTTCTCAGTCGGTGAAGAAAGCAAACACGAGTGACGAGAAAACCCATGTCATTCAGATGTGTGGGGGTTTGGGTATCCAGAAGAGGCAGAGGAGTTCTTTCCCTCCCATGACTCTTCCCGAATCAGTTAGGGGCTGGCAGTCGACTTGGTTCTACTGTCAGGACCTCGTAACTCCAGGTCAGTCGACCGGACTTCCCCACTTCACCTTTGACCGTGTTCAGACTCCTTCCTCGCTAAAAGTAACTGTTGCTAAGAGCGTGGAGACGAACATGCTAGTTGAGAGGGTGGTCCAACTGATCAATCAGGGTGTCAATGGCATGGACCTCCTGGAAGTATTCCTCAGTCGATGCATCCAGCCCCTTCAGGCCCGTGACCATCCCATGTGGATGTACTCTGGGGCTGACGACATTGCTCGGGTTCATCCAGAGGAAGTACTGGCCAAGACAGTGGCCATGTGGTTGAAGAGCATTACAGGCAACAAGGACAACCCCGGAGGAGCCAGGAGAGTCGTCCCCTTCAGTGATGACAATCAGCCTGACAAGGTGTGTCCTCCGCTCCGACCGTTTTTGGATACACATTCTGACTACTCTTGAGTCCGACTGACTTTTACTCGACTTCTTGTCTTGTAGGTTTTTATTGACATGTATTCGATGCCCAATGGTGAACAAGCTCTGGAGCAAGGCCAGGAGGGAGAGGCCAGTGCGGAAGAGAGCAGCGAATGGGAATCTTCGGACGAAGAAGAGGAGGAGGAGAGCGAGGAGTCAGATGACGAGGAGGTGGTCGACTCGCCGCCTCGCTCTGAATGCCGATCCAAGCAGCACCATGACCCGGTGGGTGGGCGTGGAAAGAACGTGGCCCCAAGCACCCAAACGCAGAAGCGCACCCGGACATCGACTCCGGAGCCGACAGAGAAAGTCGCCAAGCAGCCCAATGTTGCTCCTCTAAAGGCTCGGAAGACTCTGCCGAGGATCAAGGTGGACGTCCCTGTTGCCTCAGGGTGAGCATCTTTCTTGTGCTTTTCTCTGTCGACTGATTCTTCTGTTCTGACCAAATGGATCGTGTACCTTTCCAGCCCAACCTCTCCCGCGACTGACATGGATGTTGACAAGGCTCCAGGAGATGAGGAAACTGATGACGTGGCCACCTCCCGAGCTGGTAAGTCCGCTCAACCAAAATTTATTTTGTCTATTGAGTTGTCGGTCGGTTGAATTTCTATTGTTTTTCTTTTTGCTGCAGCCCCACGAGACATTGTCGTGCTTCCTAATGATGAAGAAGAAGAAATGCCTCCGAAGGAGAGGAGGAGGAGAGGCAAGGGCTCGAGCGGGAGATGGATTGAAGTTCAAGTCCCTCAGTCGACACCGGTGCTTGAGGCGGTGGTCGAGCGATCCAGAGATCTGGTTCGGCCCAATGTCACATTCGCCGATCCGCTGACGACTGATCATCCGTCGGGGTCGACTGCGCTGGTTCCTGCTGCTCCAATGCAACTCCACGCATCCGACCCAGTGGCTGCTTCGGCCACCTTGGAGCCATCACTTTTTGCTGCATACCAAACTCCAGATGACTCGCCAAGTGCTGCTAGGGAGGCTCTTCGCCAGGTGAATCTTGTTATGGAGCAGGTGAAGGTGATGCACGAGGCCAGTCAGGTGGCCTACAATGCCAGCACCGCTCTGCAGACTAAACTTTTGAACATTGTCTATATGTGCACATGTTTCATATCCGATCACCCACTGGGGTGTGCCTGCTTTAGAGTTTTAAAAGGTCTTCCACTCCACTCGACTCATTCTGAGTCTTAGTGTTTTCTCCGAACTAGTGGGGGCACGCCGAGTGCACCCACTGGGTGTAGTCCCCGAGACCACGGCCGACTGCTGGCAGTCGGCTGAGGTATGAGAATCTACTTTTTTTTGACTCACGCTGGGCAAACCATGCTGAGTGTTGATCTAAACCAGTGGGGGCACGCTAAGTGCAACCACTGGGTGTAGTCCCCGAGACTACTGTTGAATGTTTGATTCGGCAGTAGTCTTAGAGTAACTTTCACTGTCATTACCTTTTGTTTCTGTCGACTGATGTATCTCTCTCGCTGACTGCAGAGGTCTTGTGATCTTGGGGCTCAACTTTGTGAGTTGAATAAGAAGCAAATCAGCCTCCAACTTGATCTTGAACTGGCGAAGAAGAACCTCAAGACTGCTCAAAAAGAGACAACCATCATGGGAGGTAACCAATCAACACTTGTCCACCTTGTGGCTCGCACCTTTCAGTGTTTTTTCTTTCAGTCTCTTTGAACCGAGTGACTTCACATGAGCAGATGTGCGTAGTGAAAACCGTCAGCTTCAAGCTCATCTGAAGAGTGTTGTTTCTTTAGAGAAAATGAAGGAAGCTCTGGAGAAGAAGGATCTGGATCTTGCTGCTGCTCAGAAGGAGGCACAAGAGAAGACAACGCTTGCGGACAAGAAGCTGGCTTCAGTCGGCAAGTTGGAAGAGGAGAACTCGAAGCTGAAGACTGCCATCTCTGAAGCCAATCGGGAAGTTGAGCAACTGAAGAAGGACAAGGAGAACCTGACCAACGAAGTCGGAAGCCTCAGAGCCAAGACGGGCGAGCTGGAGTCCTTTCTGGGACAACTTGCTGCAAAACTAGTCCTGAAGCTTGAAGGTATCATCGTTCGACTAGTTAGTTGCCGTCGACTGGAATGTCTTTTGATATTGTCGACTCACTATTTTTCCGGATTGTGCAGAACTTTGCCAGGACTTTGAGGATGAGACTGGGCGGGTCGAGACGCGTCTCGATCCCATCAATTGTCCTATGAAAGATGACGTTGCGATGAACTTGCTGCGGTTGGAATCATGCATGGATAGTGTTGTTGCTTATCTGGCTCGACTGAAGGCGGCGATGACTCGGGTTGATGCCGAACTCTGGCCTCAAGCGGAACTTTCACAAGATCTCGACTCGCTGATGACTTGACTAGATCAGATCCCTAACCGAGTGCAGGAATGGAAGAAATCATCCGCTTGCTGTGGCGCTGATGTCGCCCTGTCATTGGTCCGAGTGCACTACAAGGACGCTAGAGAAGACAAGTTGGCGGCCCTCAAGGTTGTGAATACTAAGAAGCACACCTTCCAGTCCTTCATGGACACCTTCCTTGAGGCTGCCACTCGTATTGTAGACAACATTGACCTCGACAGCTTCTATGATCCAGCCAGTCCTTCCCCTGACGAGTGACCGAAAAACATTATGCTTCACCTTTATTTGCCTCGGAATGCTGAGTGATTTTGTAATCGCTGAAACTCCTTCGGGCCTGACGCCCGAGCACCTTAATCCGTGGTCTGGAACCTTTGGATTTATTTGAACTTGGTTTATCTTTGAATATGTTATGTTTGTCTTTGAGTGGAACTTGTTCTTCACTTGGATTAGTTCTTGTACTTTTGATGTAGCTTTTGAGGAAGAGGCCGCAGTCGACCTATACTTCGTCGTCCTTTCGGATAGGGTTGGAACAGCCGTTGGATGAGCCCTGGGCAGCATTGATCAGCTCATCAGCAAGGCACTCAACAATGGTCTTGACGTTCCTGAAAGCGGTTCGCCTTGGCATCAGCTGTTGGATGAGCCCTTGGCAGCATTGATCAGCTCATCAGCGAGGTACTCAGCAATGGTCTTGACGTTCCTAAAAGTGGTTCGCCTTGGCAACACGCTCAATATCGTCCTTCTTCTTGACGGCACAACTTTGAGGAGGAGGTCATAGTCGACCTGCACCTCGCCATCTTTGTGGATCGGGATGGAATGCATTTTCAAACTTAGGCGAGTACTAGACTACAGCTAAGCACCCGAGTGGGGGGACCGCCTACCACTCGGTAGGATTTTTCAAACTTAGGCGAGTACTGGACTGCAGCTAAGCCCCCGAGTGAGAGGATCGCTCACCACTCGATAGGATTTTTCAAACTTAGGCGAGTACTGGACTGCAGCTAAGCCCCCGAGTGAGAGGATCGCTCACCACTCGATAGGATTTTTCAAACTTAGGCGAGTACTGGACTGCAGCTAAGCCCCCGAGTGGGAGGATCACTCACCACTCGGTAGGATTTTTCAAACTTAAGCGAGTACTGGACTGCAGCTAAGCCCCCGAGTGGGAGGATCGCTCACCACTCGGTAGGATTTTTCAAACTTAGGCGAGTACTGGACTGCAGCTAAGCCCCCGAGTGGGAGGATCGCTCACCACTCGGGAGGATTTTTCAAACTTAGGAGAGTACTGGGCTGCAGCTAAGCCCCCGAGTGGGAGGATTGCTCACCACTCGATAGGATTTTTTAAACTTAGGCGAGTACTGGACTGCAGCTAAGCCTCGAGTGGGAGGATTGCTCACCACTCGGTAGGATTTTTCAAACTTAGGCGAGTACTGGACTGCAGCTAAGCCCCCGAGTGCAAGGATTGCTCACCACTCGGTAGGATTTTTTCAACTTAGGTGAAACGGATTCGCAGCTAAGCCTCCGAGTGAGAGACTTGCTCTCCACTCGGTTAGGATTTTTCAACTTAGGCGAAACGGATTCGCAGCTAAGGCACCCACTGGGGGATTAGAACATGTAAAAAAGGAACAACAATCATTCGGAGGACTGTAAAATCATGTCTCTGATAATCAAACTAGAAGGTATTTCTTATTACATCTCAACAGTCTGAACGCTTAAGAGTAAAAGGGGCGGAGCAGCTCCGCATTCCAAGCGCGTGGCTCGTCTTTATTGTGCTCGACGTTGAAAAGACGGTATGCTCCATTGTGGAGCACTTTGGTGACGACGAAGGGGCCTTCCCAAGCACGAGCAAGCTTGTGTGGTTTTTGCTGGTCCACCCGAAGAACCAAGTCTCCCTCCTGAAATGCCCGGCCCCTCACATTTCTGGCGTGGAATCGACGCAGGTCTTGCTGATAAATGGTCGACCGGATCAAGGCCATCTCTCTTTCCTCTTCCAGGAGATCAATGATACGTCTCCAACATATGTATAATTTTTGATTGTTCCATGCTATTATATTACCCCTTTTGGATGTTTATGGGATTTATTTTACACATTTATATCATTTTTGGGACTAAGCTACTAACCGGCGGCCCAGCCCGTATTGCTGTTTTTTTTGCCTATTTCAGTATTTCGAAGAAAAGGAATATCAAACAGAGTCCAAATGGAATGAAACCTTCGGGAGCATGATTTTTGGAACGAACGTGATCCAGAGGACTTGGAGTGCAAGTCAAGAAGCAATCGAGGCGGCCAGGAGATAGGAGGGCGCGCCCACCCCTCCTAGGCGCGCCCTATCTCCTAGGCCCCTCGAGAGGCCACTGACGTACTTCTTCCTCCTATATATACCTACGTACCCCGAAAACATCCAGGGAGCCACCGAAACACAATTTCCACCATCGTAACCTTCTGTATCCGCGAGATCCCATCTTGGAGCCTTCGCCGGTGTTTCGCTGGAGGGGGAATCGACCATGGAGGGCTTCTACATCAACACCATAGCCCCTCCGATGAGTTGTGAGTAGTTTACCACAGACCTTTGTGTCCATAGTTATTAGCTAGATGGCTTCTTCTCTCTTTTTGGATCTCAATACAATGTTCTCCCCCTCTCTTGTGGAGGTCTATTCGATGTAAACTCTTTTTGCGGTGTGTTTGTCGAGATCCGATGAATTGCGGGTTTATGATCAAGTTTATCTATGAGTAATATTTGAATCTTCTCTGAATTCTTTTATGTATGATTGAGTTATCTTTGCAAGTCTCTTCGAATTATCAGTTTGGTTTGGCCTACTAGATTGATCTTTCTTGCCATGGGAGAAGTGCTTAGCTTTGGGTTCAATCTTGCAGTGTCCTTACCCAGTGACAATAGGGGTTGCAAGGCACGTATTGTATTGTTGCCATCGAGGATAAAAAGGTGGGGTTTATATCATATTGCTTGAGTTTATCCCTCTATATCATGTCATCTTTCTTAATGCGTTACTCCATTCTTATTAACTTAATACTCTAGATGCATGCTGGATAGCGGTCGATATGTGGAGTAATAGTAGTAGATGCAGGCAGGAGTCGGTCTACTTGTTGCGGACGTGATGCCTATATACATGATCATGCCTAGATAATCTCATAATTATTCGCTTTTCTATCAATTGCTCAATAGTAATTTGTTCACCCACCATAATACTTATGCTATCTTGAGAGAAGCCTCTAGTGAAACCTATGGCCCTTGGGTCTATATTTTATCATATAAGCTTTCAATCTACTTTTATTTGCATCTTCACTTTTTGCATCTGTATTATAAAATACCAAAAATATATTTATCTTATCATACTATCTCTATCAGATCTCACTTTCGCAAGTGGCCGTGAAGGGATTGACAACCCCTTTATTGCATTGGTTGCGAGTTCTTTGTTTGTTTGTGTAGGTGCGTGGGACTTTTGAGGAGCCTCCTACTGGATTGATACCTTGGTTCTCAAAAACTGAGGGAAATACTTACGCTACTATTGTTGCATCACCCTTTCCTCTTCAAGGAAAACCAAAGCAAGCTCAAGACGTAGCAAGAAGGATTTCTGGCGCCATTGCCGGGGAGGTCTTCACTCAAGTCAAGACATACCAAGTACCCATCACAAACTCATCTCCCTCGCATTTACATTATTTGCCATTTGCCTCTCATTTTCCTCTCCCACACTTCACCCTTGTCGTTTTATTCGCCCTCTCTTTCCCAATCTCCTCTCTCTTTCGCTTGCCTTTTTGTTTGCTTGTGTCTCCATGTGCCTTCTATGTGCTTGCATCTTTGTTTGCTAAAAATCTATTGTTATGGATCCACTTAAAGTGTTCTACTTGGATCATCTTCGATCCTTATGCGCTCGTGATGAAACCCCAACTAGCCTAGTTGATGGGAAACTTTAGATGAGCATGCTCATTTTGTGCGTCACCGTTTGTCTAAAAAAAGGGAGACTCTTATGGGATCAAATAAACAGATTGATGTGTTATGCTTGGAATCTTTGTGAAATTTGTGATTTTACTTGTTGCTCTAAGAACCCTAAAAAACACGTTCCCTACCTATGTGAGTTTAATGAAAATGAAATCTTATCATCTTATGCAAAGGGTGTTTATAGTTACTATGATATCGAACAAATTGAAGAATTTGTTGCTTTTAAGGGTGCTTATGAAGTTGCTTCTTTGATTGAAAAGTATGATATTACTCTCTATGAATCTGAAAATTTTGACATACTTAAATATTGCTATGAAAACTATGCTCATAATGTCTATGTCAAAGAATTTATTGAGAGAATGACTGTTGCTTTGGAAGAAAATAATGATATGCATGAATCTATAGATAATGATGATTCCGATGATTTGATTGAAACATCCCTTGATGAACATGATGCTTGCTATTCTTGTGGCCATGATGCCAATATTTATGAAGATGAATTTGCTATAGTTCCTTATGTTAAACATGAGATCGTTGCTATTGCACCCATACTTGGTAGTTCCTTCAATGAAAAGCTTGATTGCAATGATTTTACTATAAATTCACTTGATGTCAATTGTGCTAATAATATGCAAAACCCTAAGCTTGGGGATGCTAGTTTTGCTATGTTTACTACTTGTTGCAATGATCATGATTGGGGTGATTCTTCTTATGTTCTTGAAAATTTATTTAAGCCCCATGATGAATATGAGATTGATAATAGTGTTTGCAATATTGAAAGTGGGTTTGGAAGAGTGTCAACTTTAGATCCCACATATTTGGAGAATGTTCAATCTTATGAAATTTTTGAGAAAAGTGGGTTTGGAGAGGTCATGACTTTAGTTAATGTTAATCCCACTATCTTGGAAGAGTGTCAACTTTGCATGCATATGGATCGTGTTGAGAATATGTTATGTGATAGCTATTTTGTTGAATTTGCTTATGATCCTACATGTAATTATTATGAGAGAGGAAAATATGGTTGTAGAAATTTTCATGTTACTAAATTACCTCTCTTCATGTTGAGATTGCTATCGTCTTCTTCCTTGCATATGCTAGTTTTTGCTTGCCTTGATAATTTGTTTGCTTATAAAAAACCTATGCATAGGAAGTATGTTAGACTTAAGTGTGTTTGTCACATGTTTTATGATGCTCTCTTTATGCTTCAATTCTTGTCTTTCATGTGAGCATCATTGAAATCTCAATGCCTAGCTAAAAAGGCTTTAAAGAAAAGCGCTTGTTGGGAGACAACCCAATATTTTTCCTTGCTGTTATTCAATAAATTTTGCTTCTACCTTATGTTTAGATGTGTTTTTATGTTTTAATTAGTGTTTGTGCCAAGTAGAACCTATAGGATAACCTATGGTGATAGTTGATTTGATTCTGCTGAAAAACAGAAACTTTGCGCGCACGCAATTAGTTTTGTTAAATCACAGAAACGTGCTTTTGCGTTGATTCTTTTTGATGCTGATCAATAAACAAATTTTACAGGACTTCCTATTTTGGTATGATTTTTAGAGTTCCAGAAGTTTGCGTTAGTTACAGATTGCTACAGACTGTTCTGTTTTTGACAGATTCTGTTTTTCGTGTGTTGTTTGCTTATTTTGATGCATCTATGGCTAGTATTAAGTGGTATGAACCATAGAGAACTTGGAATACAGTAGGTTTAACACCAAAATAAATAAAGAATGAGTTCATTACAGTACCTTATGTGGTGGTTTTGTTTTCTTTCACTAATGGAGTTTATAAGTTTCCTGTTGAGTTTTGTGTTGTGAAGTTTTCAAGTTTTGGGTAAAGCTTTGATGGACTATGGAATAAGGAGTGGCAAGAGCCTAAGCTTGGGGATGCCCAAGGCACCCCAAGATATTAAATAATAGCCAAAAGCCTAAGCTTGGGTATGCCCCGGGAAGGCATCCCCTCTTTCGTCTTCGTTCATTGGTAACTTTACTTGGAGTTATATTTTTATTCGCCACATGATATGTGTTTTGCTTGGAGCGTCGTGTATTATATTAGTCTTTGCTTTTTAGTTTTTCACAATCATCCTTGTTGTACACACCTTTTGGGAGAAGCCCACTTGATTGAATTTATTAGAATATGCTATGTGCTTCACTTATATCTTTTGAGCTTGATAGTTTTTGCTCTAGTGCTTCACTTATATCTTTTAGAGCACGGTGGTGGCTTAATTTTGTAGAAATTGCTAGTCTCTCATGCTTAACTTATATTATTTTGAGAGTCTTTTATAACAGCATGGTATTTGCTATGGTTATAAATTGGTCCTAGAATGGTAGGCATCCAAGTTGGGTATAATAAAAACTATCATAGGAAGTGAATTGGATGCTATGATCAATTTGATACTTGATAATTGTTTTGAGATATGGAGGTAATGATATTAAAGTCATGCTAGTTGGGTTATTATGAATTTAAAGAATGCTTGTGTTGAAGTTAGCAAGTCCCGTAGCATGCACGTATGGTTAAAGTTGTGTAACAAATTTGAAACATGAAGTGTACCTGGCTTGTGCATCCTTATGAGTGGCGGTCGGGGATGAGCGATGGTCTTTTCCTACCAATCTATCCCTCTAGGAGCATGCGCGTAGTGCTTGATTTTTGATGACTTCTAAATTTTTGCAATAAGTATATGAGTTCTTTTGACTAATGTTGAGTCCATGGATTATACGCACTTTTACCTTTCCACCATTGCTAGCCTCTTCGGTACCGTGCATTGCCCTTTCTCACCTTGAGAGTTGGTGCAAACTTCACCGGTGCATCCAAACCCCGTGATACGATACGCTCTATCACACATAAACCTCCTTATATCTTCCTCAAAACGGCCACCATACCTACCTATTATGGCATTTCCATAGCCATTCCGATATATATTGCCATGCAACTTTCCACCGTTCCGTTTATCATCATGAAATACATTACTTTTCTCATATTGCCATTGCATGATCATGTAGTTGACATCGTATTTGTGGCAAAGCCACCATGCATAATTTTTCATACATGTCACTCTTGATTCATTGCACCATCCTGGTACACCGCCGGAGGCATTCATATAGAGTCATATCTTGTTCTAGTTTCGAGTTGTAATTCATATGTTGTAATCAATGAAAGTGTGATGATCATCATTATTAGAGCATTGCCCAAAAAATAAAAAAATAAAAAAAGAAAGGCCAAAAAAAAGAAAGGCCCAAAAAAGAAAAGAAAAATAAAAAATAAAATAAATAAATAAAAGGGGTAATGTTACTATCTCTTTTTCCACACTTGTGCTTCAAAGTAGCACCATGTTCTTCATGTAGTGAGTCTCATATCTTGTGCTTCAAAGTAGCATCATGTTTTTCATATAGTGAGTCTCATATGTTGTCACTTTCATATACTAGTGGGAATTTTTCATTATAGAACTTGGCTTGTATATTCCTACAATGGGCTTCCTCAAATGCCCTAGGTCTTCGTGAGCAAGCAAGTTGGATGCACACCCACTAGTTTTCTTTTGTTAAGCATTCATTTATAGCTCTAGTGCATCCGTTGCATGGCAATCCCTACTCCTCATGTTGAAATCAATTGATGGGCATCTCCATAGCCTGTTGATTATCCTCGTTAATGTGAGACTTTCTCCTTTTTTGTCTTCTCCACACAATCCCCATCATCATATTCTATTCCACCCATAGTGCTATATCCATGGCTCACGCTCATGTATTGCGTGAAGGTTGAAAAGGTTTGAGATTATTTAAGTACGAAACAATTGCTTGGCTTGTCATCAGGGGTGTAGAATTTGGGAACATCTTTGTGTGACGAAAATGAAGCATAGCCTAACTATAGGATTTTGTAGGGATGAACTTTCTTTAGCCATGTTATTTTGAGAAGACATGATTGCTTTGATTAATATGCTTGAAGTATGACTATTTCTTTTATCAATATGAACTTTTATTTTGAATCATTTGGATCTGAACATTCATGCCACAATAAAGAAAATTACATTGAGAATTATGCAAGGTAGCATTCCACATCAAAAATTCTGTTTTTATCATTTACCTACTCAAGGACGAGCAGGAATTAAGCTTGAGGATGCTTGATACGTCTCCAACGTATCTATAATTTTTGATTGTTCCATGTTATTATATTACCCCTTTTGGATGTTTATGGGCTTTATTTTACACATTTATATCATTTTTGGGACTAAGCTACTAACCGGAGGCCCAGCCCGTATTGCTGTTTGTTTTGCCTATTTCAGTATTTCGAAGAAAAGGAATATCAAACAGAGTCCAAACGGAATGAAACCTTCGGGAGCATGATTTTTGGAACGAACGTGATCCTGAGGACTTGGAGTGCAAGCCAAGAAGCAATCGAGGCGGCCAAGAGATAGGAGGGCGCGCCCACCCCTCCTGGGCGCACCCCTATCTCCTGGGCCCCTCGAGCGGCCACCGACGTACTTCTTCCTCCTATATATACCTACGTACCCCGAAAACATCCAGGGAGCCACCGAAACACAATTTCCACCGCCGTAACCTTCTGTATCCGCGAGATCCCATCTTGGAGCCTTCGTCGGCGTTCCGCCGGAGGGGGAATCGACCACGGAGGGCTTCTACATCAACACCATAGCCCCTCCGATGAGTTGTGAGTAGTTTACCAAAGACCTTCGGGTCCATAGTTATTAGCTAGATGGCTTCTTCTCTCTTTTTGGATCTCAATACAATGTTCTCCCCCTCTCTTGTGGAGATCTATTTGATGTAAACTCTTTTTGCGGTGTGTTTGTCGAGATCCGATGAATTGTGGGTTTATGATCAAGTTTATTTATGAGTAATATTTGAATCTTCTCTGAATTCTTTTATGTATGATTGATTTATCTTTGCAAGTCTCTTCAAATTATCAGTTTGGTTTGGCCTACTAGATTGATCTTTCTCGCCATGGGAGAAATGCTTAGCTTTGGGTTCAATCTTGCGGTGTCCTTACCCAGTGACAATAGGGGTTGCAAGGCACATATTGTATTATTGCCATCGAGGATAAAAAGGTGGGGTTTATATCATATTGTTTGAGTTTATCCCTCTACATCATGTCATCTTTCTTAATGCGTTACTCTGTTCTTATGAACTTAATACTCTAGATGCATGCTGGATAGCGGTCGATGTGTGGAGTAATAGTAGTAGATGCAGGCAGGAGTCGGTCTACTTGTTGTGGATGTGATGCCTATATACATGATCATGCCTAAATAATCTCATAATTATTCGCTTTTCTATCAATTGCTCGACAGTAATTTGTTCACCCACCGTAATACTTATGCTATCTTGAGAGAAGCCTCTAGTGAAACCTATGGCCCCCGGGTCTATATTTTATCATATAAGCTTTCAATCTACTTTTATTTGCATCTTTACTTTTTGCATCTATATTATAAAATACCAAAAATATATTTATCTTATCATACCATCTCTATCAGATCTCACTTTCTCAAGTGGCCATGAAGGGATTGACAACCCCTTTATTGCGTTGGTTGCGAGTTCTTTGTTTGTTTGTGTAGGTGCGTGGGACTTTTGAGAAGCCTCCTACTGGATTGATACCTTGGTTCTCAAAAACTGAGGGAAATACTTACTCTACTATTGCTGCATCACCCTTTCCTCTTCAAGGAAAACCAATGCAAGCTCAAGACGTAGCAATCAACTGCATCTTGCCGAGCCTGTTCTGCTTCATCTT
Organism: Triticum aestivum; assembly: GCF_018294505.1. Taxonomy (NCBI): domain Eukaryota; kingdom Viridiplantae; phylum Streptophyta; class Magnoliopsida; order Poales; family Poaceae; genus Triticum; species Triticum aestivum. Next base: position 529,183,602 of record NC_057810.1, on the reverse strand, counting down.
CTGAGAAAAGTTCGACTCGGGGTGCATTATGAAGCAAATCACTCGGGAGTACAGCTTCATCTCCATAGACTAAGAAGAATGGGGTTCGGCCAGTCGACCGATTAGGAGTTGTGCTCAATCCCCAAAGTAATGATGGAAGTTCATCAACCCAAGCGCCTACCGCATGCTTGAGGTCACGCATCAATCGGGGTTTTATTCCTTTGAGAATAAATCCATTTGCTCTTTCAGCCTGTCCATTCGACTAAGGATGGGCGACTGAAGCGTAGTCGACCCTAATGCCTTGGGAAGCACAAAAGGCTCTGAACTCATCGGAATCGAAGTTCGACCCATTATCAGTGATGATGTTGTGCGGAACACCATATCTGAATGTTAATTCTCTGATGAAACTAACAGTTGTACTCGCTTCAAGTTTTTTAATGGGATTGGCTTCAATCCATTTGGTGAACTTGTCGACTGCTATAAGCACATGGGTAAATCCACTCCTTCCAGTCTTCAGAGGTCCAACCATATCCAATCCCCAGACAGCAAAAGGCCAGACGAGTGGAATAGTCTTCAGAGCGGACGTGGGTTTATGGGACATGTTGGAGTAAAACTGGCAGCCTTCGCATTTGTCTACTATTTCTTTCGCCATCTCGTTGGCATGTGGCCAGTAAAATCCGGCTCGGTATGCTTTGGCCACGATGGTCCAAGAGGACGCATGGTTACCACAGGTCCTGGAGTGAATATCATTGAGGATCATTCGGCCTTCTTCTGACGTGATGCATTTATGGGAAACACCAGTTACACTTTCTCTGAACAACTGTCCTTTTATCACAATAAAGGCTTTGGATCGTCGGACGATCTGTCGAGCCTCTTCTTCATCCTCTGGAAGTTCTTTCCTAAGAATGTATGCAATGTATGGCACTGTCCAGTCGGGAGTGATGACCAAAACCTCCATGATCAAGTCGACCACGGCTGGGACTTCGACTTCAGTCGGATCCGTGGCACTCTTAGGTTGTGGGGGCTCTTCAATGAAAGGATCTTCCTGAACTGAAGGTGAGCGAATATGTTCCAAAAACACATTGCTGGGAATGGTCTCTCTCTTGGATCCTATCTTTGCCAATTCATCTGCATCCTGATTTTTCAGTCAGGGTATATGCTGAAGCTCCAACCCCTCAAACTTCTTTTCTAACTTTCTTACTGCGTTGCAATAACCTGTCATAGCTGGGCTCCTGACATCCCACTCTTTCATCACTTGATTAACCACCAAATCTGAGTCACCGTAGACCATGAGGTGACGGACGCCGAGTGAAATGGCCATAGACAACCCGTATAAAAGTGCTTCATATTCAGCTTCATTGTTGGAGGAATCAAAATGAATCTGGAGAACATAGCTGAGCTTGTCTCCACGGGGGGATACCAATACCACCCCAGCAACGGAACCATTCAGTGTCGTGGATCCATCGAAGGACATGGTCCAATGCTCCGAGTGAACTTGAGTCGACAATTGCTGCTCAATCCACTCGGCAAGGAAATCTGCAATTGCTTGGGACTTGATAGCTTTCTTTGCCTCAAACTTGATATCCAATGGAAGGAGTTCAATCGCCCATTTTGCCACTCGACCAGTTGCATCTATGTTGTTTAGAATTTCAGATAATGGTGCATTGCTGATGACTGTAATGGAGTGATCAGAAAAATAGTGTGCAACCTTCTTCATGGTCATGTAGATTCCATAAACAAGCTTCTGATAATGCGGATATCTCTGCTTGGATGGAGTCAAAACTTCAGAAAGATAATACACTGGGCGCTAAACTTTATAAGCTTTTCCTTTTTCCTCCCTCTCGACTGTGAGTACTGTAGTGGCAACTTGTCCAGTGGATGCAATGTAAAGCAGTAAAGGCTCTTTGCTGATTGGTGCAGCAAGCACCGGCTGGGTGGAAAGCAGGGCTTTGAGCTTTGCAAACACTGCGTCAGCTTCATCAGTCCACTCGAACTTATTAGATTTCTTCATCAAATCGGTAAAGAGGTAAGGCCTTTTCACCGAGACAAGAAATGAATCGACTCAAGGCGGCCAAACAACCAGTAAGCTTCTGAACGTCATGCACACACATAGGGCATTTCATTCGGAGGATGGCACTGACTTTTTCTGGGTTCGCGTCGATCCCCCGTTCGGAAATGAGGAAACCGAGTAGTTTTCCACCTGGGACTCCGAATGTGCACTTCGACGGATTAAGCTTGATATCATACCTTCTTAGGTTGGCAAAGGTTTCTGCGAGGTCAGTCAGTAGGTCGGAACCCTTATGCGAATTGACCACAATGTCATCCATGTATGCTTCCACATTCCGACTGATTTGAGTGAGCAGGCACTTCTGAATCATCCTCATGAACATGGCACCCGCATTTTTGAGACCAAATGGCATGGTGACATAGCAAAAGCACCCGAATGGGGTGATGAAAGCCGTTTTTATTTCATCGGGACCATACACTCGGATATGATGATACCCGGAATACGCATCTAGAAAAGACAAGCGCTTGCACCCCGCAGTCGAGTCGACAATCTGATCGATGCGGGGGAGAGGGAAATGATCTTTCGGGCAGGCTCGATTGATATGCTTGAAATCGATGCACATACGAAGTGAATCGTCCTTCTTAGGGACCATGACCACATTGGCAAGCCACTCGGAGTGGTAGATCTCTCGGATGAACTCCGCTGCTAGGAGCCGAGCCACTTCCTCGCCAATTGCCTTTCTCTTCTATACGGCGGACCGTCGAAGATGCTCTTTGACAGGTTTTGCCTTCGGATTGGCACGCAAACCATGCTTAGCAAGTCCCCTGGGTACACCCGGCATGTCAGAAGGTTTCTATGCGAAGATCTTCTAGTTCTCACGGAGGAACTGGACGAGGGCTTCTTCCTATTTGCTGTCGAGTGTTGTTGAGATATGAGTCGGTGCAGCATTGGGATCGGTCGGGTGAATATGAATCGGCTTTGTTTCTCCAGACGGCTGAAATGCAGAATCTGTGGCAGGCTTCTTAGCTCGGAGCAAATCACTCGGATCTGGGTTGTTCTGATACTCTTGGAGTTCAACTGCTGCCATTTGTGCATCGGCAATTTTAGAACCCTTCTGGAAGCATTCTTCTACCTTCTGCCGATTACCAGTGACTGTGATCACTCCTCTAGGGCCAGGCATCTTCAGCTTGAGGTATACGTAACATGGCCGAGCCATAAAACGTGCATAAGTAGGCCTACCCAGAATAGCATGATAAGCACTCTGGAAATCCACTACTTCAAATGTCAACTTTTCCTTGCGGTAATTCTTAGAATCACCGAAAACCACGTCAAGGGCGATCTGGCCGAGTGATTCGGCTTTCTTTCTAGGGATAATGCCATGAAAACTCATATTGCTTTCGCTAAGTTTGGACATCGGAATGCCCATCCCCTTCAAGGTTTAAGCATAAAGGATATTCAGGCCGCTACCACCATCCATTAGCACTTTGGTCAGTCGAGTGCCTTCAACAACTGGGTTGACCACCAACGCTTGCCTCCCAGGAGTGGCTATACGCGCCGGGTGATCAGACTGGTCGAATGTGATGGCCGTTTGTGACCACTTCAGGCATATGGTCATCGTTGTCGGGGCAACCATATTTACCTCTCTGTTGATAACTTTCAATTGACTTTTGCTCTCAACATCAGCAAAAATCACCAGAGTGGAATTGACCTTAGGATAACCATCTGTTGGAAATATGCCCTAGAGGCAATAATAAAATGGTCATTATTATATTTCCTTGTTCATGATAATTGTCTGTTATTCATGCTATACTTGTGTTATCCGGAAATCGTAATACACGTGTGAATACATAGACCACAACATGTCCCTAGTGAGCCTCTAGTTGACTAGCTCGTTGATCAACAGATAGTCCTGGTTTCCTGACTATGGACATTGGATGTCATTGATAACGGGATCACATCATTAGGAGAATGATGTGATGGACAAGACCCAATCCTAAGCATAGCTCAAAGATCGTGTAGTTCGTTTTGCTAGAGCTTTTCCAAATGTCAAGTATCATTTCCTTAGACCATGAGATTGTGAAACTCCCGGATACCGTAGGAGTGCTTTGGGTGTGCCAAAACGTCACAACGTAACAGGGTGACTATAAAGGTGCACTACGGGTATCTCCGAAAGTGTCTGTTGGGTTGGCACGAATCGAGACTGGGATTTGTCACTCCGTATGACGGAGAGGTATCTCTGGGCCCACTCGGTAATGCATCATCATAATGAGCTCAATGTGACCAAGTGTCTGGTCACGGGATCATGCATTACGGTACAAGTAAACTTACTTGCCGGTAACGAGATTAAACGAGGTATTGGGATACCGACGATCGAATCTCGGGCAAGTAACGTACCGATTGACAAAGGGAATTGTATACGGGGTTGCTTGAATCCTCGACATCGTGGTTCATCTGATGAGATCATCGAGGAGCATGTGGGAGCCAACATGGGTATCCAGATCCCGCTGTTGGTTATTGATCGGAGAGTCCTCTCGGTCATGTCTGCGTGTCTCCCAAACCCGTAGGGTCTACACGCTTAAGGTTCGGTGACGCTAGGGTTGTAGAGATATTAGTATGCAGTAACCCGAAAGTTGTTCGGAGTGTCGGATGAGATCTCGGACGTCACGAGGAGTTCCGGAATGGTCCGGACCTAAAGAATTATATATAGGAAGTCAGGTTTCGGCCATCGGGAAAGTTTCAAGGGTCACCGGTATTGTACCGGGACCACCGAAAAGGTCCCGGGGGTCCACCGGGTGGGGCCACCTATCCCGGAGGGCCCCATGGGCTGAAGTGGGAGGGTAACCAGCCCCTGGTGGGCTGGTGCGCCCCCCCTTGGGCCCCCATGCGCCTAGGGTTGGAAACCCTAGGGGTGGGGGCGCCTCCACCTGGCTTGGGGGGCAAGTTTCCCCCCTGGCCGCCCCCCTTGGAGATTGGATCTCCTAGGCCCCCCCTAGGGGGCCTATATAAAGAGGGGGAGGGAGGGCAGCCGCACCCATGATCTTGGCGCCTCCCTCTCCCTCTGCAACACCTCTCCCTCTCGTAGAGCTTGGCGAAGCCCTGCCGAGATCGCTGCTGCATCCACCACCACGCCGTCGTGCTGCTGGATCTTCATCAATCTCACCTCCCCCCTTGCTGGATCAAGAAGGAGGAGACGTCTTCCCAACCGTACGTGTGTTGAACGCGGAGGTGCTGTCCGTTCAGCACTAGGACCATCGGTGATTTGGATCACGACGAGTACGACTCCCTCAACCCCGTTCTCTTGAACGCTTCCGCTCGCAATCTACAAGGGTATGTAGATGCACTCCCCTCTCTCATTGCTAGATGAACTCCATAGATTGAGCTTGGTGAAGCGTAGAAAATTTTATTTTCTGCAAAGTTCCCCAACAGTGGCATCATGAGCTAGGTCTATGCGTAGTTTCTATGCACGAGTAGAACACAAACTTGTTGTGGGCGTAGATGTTGTGAATTTTCTTGCCACTACTAGTCTTATATTGCTTCGGCGGCATCGTGGGATGAAGCGGCCTGGACTGACCTTACACGTACGCTTCGGTGGCATCGTGGGATGAGACAGGTTCCACCGACTGACATGCACTAGTTGCATAAGGTGGCTAGCGGGTGTCTGTCTCTCCCACTTTAGTTGGAGCGGATTCGATGAAAAGGGTCCTTATGAAGGGTAAACAGAAATTGGCATATCACGTTGTGGCTTTCATGTAGGTAAGAAAACGTTCTTGCTAGAACCCTATTGCAGCCACGTAAAATATGCAACAACAATTAGAGGACGTCTAACTTGTTTTTGCAGCATATACCTTGTGATGTGATATGGCCAAAAGTTGTGATGAATGATATATATATATATATGTGATGTATGAGATTATGTTCTTGTAATAGGAATCACGACTTGCATGTTGATGAGTATGACAACCGGCAGGAGCCATAGGAGTTGTCTTAATTATTGTATGACCTGCGTGTCAATGATTGAACGCCATGTAATTACTTTACTTTATTGGTAAATCGTTAGCCATAGTAGTAGAAGTAATGGTTGGCGAGCAACTTCATGGAGACACGATGATGGAGACCATGATGATGGAGATCATGGTGTCATGCCGGTGACGAAGATGATCATGGCCCCGAAGATGGAGATCAAAGGAGCTATATGATATTGGCCATATCATGTCACTATTTGATTGCATGTGATGTTTATCATGTTTTACATCTTATTTGCTTAGAACGACGGTAGCTTAAATAAGATGATCCCTCATGATAATTTCAAGAAAGTGTTCCCCCTAACTGTGCACCGTTGCGAAGGTTCGTTGTTTCGAAGCACCACGTGATGATCGGGTGTGATAGATCCTAACGTTTGAATACAACGGGTGTAAGCCAGATTTACACACGCAATACACTTAGGTTGACTTGACGAGCCTAGCATGTACAGACATGGCCTCGGAACCCGGAAGACCGAAAGGTCGAGCATGAGTCGTATAGAAGATATGATCAACATGAAGATGTTCACCGATGTCGACTAGTCCATCTCATGTGATGATCGGACATGGCCTAGTTGACTCGGATCATGTTTCACTTAGATGACTAGAGGGATGTCTGTCTGAGTGGGAGTTCATTGAATAATTTGATTAGATGAACTTAATTATCATGAACTTAGTCTAAAATCTTTACAATATGTCTTGTAGATCAAATGGCCCATGCTAATGTTGCCCTCAACTTCAATGCGTTCCTAGAGAAAACCAAGCTGAAAGATGATGGCAGCAACTATACGGACTGGGTCCGGAACCTGAGGATCATCCTCATAGCTACAAAGAAAGATTATGTCTTAGAAGCACCGCTAGGTGAAGCACCCATCCCAGATAACCAAGACGTTATGAACGCTTGGCAGTCTCGTGCTGATGATTACTCCCTCGTTCAGTGCGGCATGCTTTACAGCTTAGAACCGGGGCTCCAAAAGCGTTTTGAGCAACACGGAGCATATGAGATGTTCGAAGAGCTGAAAATGGTTTTCCAAGCTCATGCCCGGGTTGAGAGATATGAAGTCTCTGACAAGTTCTTCAGTTGTAAGATGGAGGAAAATAGTTCTGTCAGTGAGCACATACTCAAAATGTCTGGGTTGCACAACCGCTTGACTCGGCTGGGAGTTAATCTCCCGGATGACGCGGTTATTGACATAATCCTTCAGTCGCTTCCACCGAGCTACAAGAGCTTTGTGATGAACTTCAATATGCAGGGGATGGAAAAGACCATTCCTGAGGTATATTCAATGCTGAAATCAGCGGAGGTAGAGATCAAGAAAGAACATCAAGTGTTGATGGTGAATAAAACCACTAAGTTCAAGAAAGGCAAGGGTAAGAAGAACTTCAAGAAGGACGGCAAGGGAGTTGTCGCGCCCGGTAAGCCAGTTGCCGGGATGAAGCCAAAGAATGGACCCAAGCCTGAGACTAAGTGCTTTTATTGCAAGGGAAGTGGTCACTGGAAGCGGAACTGCCCCAAGTACTTAGCGGATAAGAAGGCCGGCAACACCAAAGGTATATGTGATATACATGTTATTGATGTGTACCTTACCAGCACTCGTAGTAGCTCTTGGGTATTTGATATCGGTGCGGTTGCTCATATTTGTAACTCAAAGCAGGAGCTGCGGAATAAGCGGAGACTGGCGAAGGACGAGGTGAAGATGCGCGTCGGGAATGGTTCCAAGGTCGATGTGATCTCCGTCGGCACGCTACCTCTACATTTACCTACGGGATTAGTTTTAAACCTCAATAATTGTTATTTAGTGCCAGCTTTGAGCATGAACATTGTATCTGGATCTCGTTTAATACGAGATGGCTACTCATTTAAATTCGAGAATAGTGGTTGTTCTATTTATATGAGAGATATGTTTTATGGTCATGCCCCGATGGTCAATGGTTTATTCTTAATGAATCTCGAACGTGATGTTACACATATTCATAGTGTGAATACCAAAAGATGTAAAGTTGATAACGATAGTCCCACATACTTGTGGCACTGCCGCCTTGGTCACATTGGTGTCAAGCGCATGAAGAAGCTCCATGCTGATGGACTTTTAGAGTCTCTTGATTATGAATCATTTGACACATGCGAACCATGCCTCATGGGCAAAATGACCAAGACTCCGTTCTCCGGAACAATGGAGCGAGCAACCAACTTATTGGAAATCATACATACTGATGTGTGCGGTCCAATGAGCGTTGAGGCTCGTGGAGGATATTGTTATGTTCTCACTCTCACTGACGACTTGAGTAGATATGGGTATGTCTACTTGATGAAACACTAGTCTGAGACATTTGAAAAGTTCAAGGAATTTCAGAATGAGGTAGAGAATCAACGTGACCGAAAGATAAAGTTCTTACGATCAGATCGTGGAGGAGAATATTTAAGTCACGAATTTGGTACGCACTTAAGGAAATGTGGAATCGTTTCACAACTCACGCCGCCTGGAACACCTCATCGTAACGGTGTGTCCGAACGTCGTAATCGCACTTTATTGGATATGGTGCGATCTATGATGTCTCTTACCGATTTACCGCTATCTTTTTGGGGATACGCTCTAGAGACAGCTACATTCACTTTAAATAGGGCACCATCTAAATCCGTTGAGACGACACCGTATGAATTATGGTTTGGGAAGAAACCTAAGCTGTCGTTTCTAAAAGTTTGGGGATGCGATGCTTATGTCTAGAAACTTCAACCTGAAAAGCTCGAACCCAAGTCGGAAAAATGCGTCTTCATAGGATACCCTAAGAAAACCATTGGGTATACCTTCTACCTCAGATCCGAAGGAAAGATTTTTGTTGCCAAGAACGGGTCCTTTCTGGAGAAAGAGTTTCTCTCGAGAGAAGTAAGTGGGAGGAAAGTGGAACTTGATGAAGTACTACCTCTTGAACCAGTAAGTAGCGCAACTCAGGAAGATGTTCCTGTGGTGCCAGCACCAACTGAAGTGGAAGTTAATGATGATGATCAAGGTACTTAGGATCTAGTTACTACTGAACTTCGTAGGTCCACAAGGACACGTTCCACACCAGAGTGGTATGGCAACCCTGTCCTGGAAATCATGTTGTTAGACAACGGTGAACCTTTGAACTATGAAGAAGCGATGGCGGGCCCAGATTCCAACAAATGGCTTGAAGCCATGCAATCCGAGATAGGATCCATGTATGAAAACGAAGTATGGACTTTGACAGACTTTCCCGATGATCGGCGAGCGATAGAAAACAAATGGATCTTTAAGAAGAAGACGGACGCGGATGGTAATGTTACCATCTATAAAGCTCGACTTGTCGCTAAGGATTATCGACAAGTTCAAGGGATTGACTACGATGAGACATTCTCTCCCGTTGCGAAGCTAAAGTCTGTCTGAATCATGTTAGCAATTGCCGCATACTATGATTATGATATATGGAAAATGGACGTCAAAACGGCATTCCTTAACGGCCATCTTAAGGAAGAACTGTATATGATGCAGCCAGAAGGTTTTGTCGACCCTGAGAATGCTAACAAGGTATGCAAACTCTAGCGATCCATTTATGGGCTGGTGCAAGCATCTCGGAGTTGGAACATTCGCTTTGATGATATGATCAAAGCGTTTGGGTTTATGCAGACTTATGGAGAAGCCTGCGTTTACAAGAAAGTGAGTGGGAGCTCTGTAGCATTTCTCATATTATATGTAGATGACATACTTTTGATGGGAAATGACATAGAACTTTTGGGCAGCATTAAGGCCTACTTGAATAAGTGTTTTTTCAATGAAGGACCTTGGAGAAGCTGCTTACATACTAGGCATCAAGATCTATAGGGATAGATCGAGACGCCTCATAGGTCTTTCACAAAGCACATACCTTGATAAGATATTGAAGAAGTTCAATATGGATCAGTCTAAGAAGGGGTTCTTGCCTGTGTTGCAAGGTGTGAAATTGAGCTCAGCTCAATGCCCAACCACGGCAGAAGATAGAGAAAAGATGAGTGTCATCCCCTATGCCTCAGCTATAGGGTCCATTATGTATGCCATGCTGTGTACCAGACCTGATGTAAACCTTGCCGTAAGTTTGGTAGGAAGGTACCAAAGTAATCCCGGCATGGAACACTGGACAGCGGTCAAGAACATCCTAAAGTACCTGAAAAGGACTAAGGATATGTTTCTCGTTTATGGAGATGACGAAGAGCTCGTCGTAAAGGGTTATGTCGACGCTAGCTTCGACACAGATCTGGATGACTCTAAGTCACAAACCAGATATGTGTATATTTTGAATGGTGGGGCAGTAAGCTAGTGCAGGTTCAAGCAAAGCGTCGTGGCGGGATCTACATGTGAAGCAGAGTACATGGCAGCCTCGGAGGCAGCGCATGAAGCAATCTGGGTGAAGGAGTTCATCACCGACCTAGGAGTCATACCCAATGCGTCGGGGCCGATCACACTCTTCTGTGACAACACTGGGGCTATTGCACTTGCCAAGGAGCCCAGGTTTCACAAGAAGACCAGGCACATCAAGCGTCGCTTCAACTCCATTCGTGAAAATGTTCAAGATGGAGACATAGATATTTGTAAAGTACATACGGACCTGAATGTAGCAGATCCATTGACTAAACCTCTCCCTAGAGCAAAACATGATCAACACCAGAACTCTATGGGTGTTCGATTCATCACAATGTAACAAGATTATTGACTCTAGTGAAAGTGGGAGACTGTTGGAAATATGCCCTAGAGGCAATAATAAAATGGTTATTATTATATTTCCTTGTTCATGATAATTGTCTATTATTCATGCTATAATTGTGTTATCTGGAAATCATAATACACGTGTGAATACATAGACCACAACATGTCCCTAGTGAGCCTCTAGTTGACTAGCTCGCTGATCAACAGATAGTCATGGTTTGCTGACTATGGACATTGGATGTCATTGATAACGAGATCACATCATTAGGAGAATGATGTGATGGACAAGACCCAATCCTAAGCATAGCTCAAAGATCGTGTAGTTCGTTTTGCTAGAGCTTTTCTAAATGTCAAGTATCATTTCCTTAGACCATGAGATTGTGCAAATCCCGGAAACCGTAGGAGTGCTTTGGGTGTGCCAAACGTCACAACGTAACTGGTGACTATAAAGGTGCACTACGGGTATCTCCGAAAGTGTCTGTTGGGTTGGCATGAATCGAGACTGGGATTTGTCACTCCGTATGACGGAGAGGTATCTCTGGGCCCACTCGGTAATGCACCATCATAATGAGCTCAATGTGACCAAGTGTCTGGTCACGGGATCATGCATTATGGTACGAGTAAAGTGACTTGCCGGTAACGAGATTAAATGAGGTATTGGGATACCGATGATCGAATCTCGGGCAAGTAACGTACCGATTGACAAAGGGAATTGTATACAGGGTTGCTTGAATCCTCGACATCATGGTTCATCCGATGAGATCATCGAGGAGCATGTGGGAGCCAACATGGGTATCCAGATCCCGCTGTTGGTTATTGACCGGAGAGTCGTCTCGGTCATGTCTGCGTGTCTCCCGAACCCGTAGGGTCTACACACTTAAGGTTCGGTGATGCTAGGGTTGTAGAGATATTAGTATGCAGTAACCTGAAAGTTGTTCGGAGTCCCGGATGAGATCCCGGACGTCACGAGGAGTTCCGAAATGGTCCGGAGGTAAAGAATTATATATAGGAAGTCAGGTTTCGGCCATCGGGAAAGTTTCGGGGGTCACCATATTGTACCGGAACCACCGGAAGGGTCCCGGGGGTCCACCGGGTGGGGCTACCTATCTCGGAGGGCCCCATGGGCTGAAGTGGGAGGGGAACCAGCCCCTGGTGGGATGGTGCGCCCCCCTTGCCCCCCCTGCGCCTACGGTTGGAAACCCTAGGGGTGGGGGCGCCTCCACCTGGCTTGGGGGGCAAGTTTCCCCCCTGGCCGCCTCCCCCCCTTGGAGATTGGATCTCCTAGGGCCGGCGCCCCCCCTAGGGGGCCTATATAAAGAGGGGGGAGGGAGGGCAGCCACACCCATGCTCTTGGCGCCTCCCTCTCCCTCTCGTAGAGCTTGGCGAAGCCCTGCCGAGATCGCTGCTGCATCCACCACCACGCCGTCGTGCTGCTGGATCTTCATCAACCTCTTCTTCCCCCTTGCTGGATCAAGAAGGAGGAGACGTCTTCCCAACCGTACGTGTGTTGAACGTGGAGGTGCTGTCCGTTCAGCACTAGGATCATCGGTGATTTGGATCACGATGAGTACGACTCCCTCAACCCCGTTCTCTTGAACGCTTCCGCTCGCGATCTACAAGGGTATGTAGATGCACTCCTCTCTCTCGTTGCTAGATGAACTCCATAGATTGATTGAAGCATAGAAAATTTTATTTTCTGCAACGTTCCCCAACACCATCATCTTCCTCTTCGTCCTCGTCCTTGTCTGGCTCTTTTTCCTTCTCACTGGGTTGTTTCTCTCAGAACTGTTGGATTAGGAGTCGACATTGCCGAGTGGTGTTCTTAGGATAAATCATATTACCCTCTTCATCCTTCTTCATATGAATGTGACGTGGTAAATCCAACACATCATTTCCTACTTGATCTTTTACCTTCTTAGGGGTCCAAGGCCCCTTAGGTTTTCCTTTAAACTTTCCTTGAACTACTGCCGCAATTTCACCAGGCGCTGCAGGTTCAGCCTTATGTTTCTGTTTCCGATTGGAATTGCGTCCGCCGGTGTCCTGGCCGACTAGTTTACCCTTGCCACTGCAGAGTCGGTCCTCTTCTTCCCTGTTAGCGTACCGGGTCGCTATTTCCATCATCCGAGTCAGGGTCATATCCCAAGTCCGACCGAACTTCAGGACCAGCTCTCGATATTTAACGCCTTCCTTGAATGTAATCCCTTAGAGTCTCACTCGGTGCTCAGATACATTTTCCACTTTGTGATGCAAAGTGATCCACCTCTGAATGTAATCCCTTAGAGTCTCACTCGGTTTCTGCACACAATGCTGCAATTCTATTAATCCTGCTGGCCGCTTGCAAGTACCCTCAAAAGTTCTGACAAATACTCGAGCAAGCTCCTCCCAACTGAATATACTGCCCGGGGCTAACTGAGTCAACCACACTCTGGCTGACCCTTCCAACATCAGGGGAAGATGCTTCATGGCCACTTCATCATTTCCGCCACCAATCTGCATAGCCACTCAGTAATCTTCAAGCCAAGTTTCTAGCTTGGATTCTCAAGTGAACTTGCTGACTCCAGTCGCCAACCTGAAGTTGGGAGGAATCACAACACCCCTGATGGCTCTGCTAAAACATTCTGGACCCGAAGCGTGAACTCTACTGCCAGTCGGACGATCTCTGCCAAGGTCCTCCCTGTGCGCTCTGTTCCAGTCGACTAGACCTTGAACGAGAATAGACCTCGCATCAAAGCCTGGCTCTCTTGGGTCGATCGATACTCTGCGCTCGCCACTGAGAAGGCGTCTGTCATCGTATTGCCAAGGGACATATGACCCACTCCTCGGAGGAGGTGTGGGCAGTCGACAACGGTCGTCACGACCAAGTCGGCGATCATACTGCCCAGGGTTCCTGTACTGATCCTGCTGATGCCCATGACCTTCACGCTGCAGGGGCGATCTTGGGCTGTGGGCCGACTGAACTGTATCCGCCACCTTGGACCTGCTATGAATCCTATTCCGCGACTAAGACACCGTTGTGTTTTGTTCTCCTGCTGCCCGGAGTAAGGCCCGGATCTGCATCAAACCTCTGCCAGCCTCCGACTGGGAAGGCTGAATTGAAACTGCTATACGGGTCGCAGCTGTGAGATTTTGAATCAGAGTGCGGTATACCTTAGGTTGAGGCGGAAAAAGCTTTCATCGACTGGACTCGGGGATCCTCTCCCGAGCACGCTCGTCGAGTGCATGCTGAAGGTTCTCCAGTCGAGTGCGCTCAGCGAAATTGGCCAGGCGCACCTCTTCCAAGGCCCGAGCCTCGGGGGTTTCTCCAACGATGGGCATGTGGAATGCATCCATGTTGCGGCGACGAAGTTCTTCTCTCTGCTGTGAAGAGAGAGGTTCGGGACGGTACTTCCCGTGAACGCGTGATGGATCGCTGCCACCATCACCGCCATCGTCGCGGCGGAAGCCAGGCAGACTACAAGGTCCGTCGACCATCAAAACTTCAGCCGCAGGGTCGCTGCTATCGCACTCGGATGCGGTCTCGACGGAGCCAGTCGAACATGCCGTAGAGAACTTCATCGGGCTCTATTGCCGCGACTTGATGGGTGGCCGAATGATGAGCCACCGCATGTTTCACCCACCACTGAAGCCGCGACCGACCAGATCGCTTGCGACGGTGAACAGCAGGGAGAGATGACACCACGGGAGCCGACTGATACTGGGTCAACGGCTGCCGGAGAAGGACGCCATGTACGCACGCGCGAAAGTGTGTCGCCCCTCGGATGGGGAGCGCCTCGATGTCAAGGGGAGCTTCCTGAAGCCAGGCGGAGTCGTTGGCGACGAAGATGAGCACGCCGAGACGGATCTCGCGGCCCTCAGCCAGTCCACCGCCAGAAACCATGATGATGGGGATCGGAAAAATCGCAACTTCACCAACAAATCGCTAAGACACCGGCCCCATGGTGGGAAACAACTGTCGTGGTCCTAAGACTGATAGTAGAAAGGGGGTAGGTATGGAGAGGCGAGATCTCAGCTATGGTGGAGTTGTACACGCAAGATTTACAAGTTCAGGCCCTTCGCGGAGGAAGTAAAAGCCCTACGTCTTGGTGCCCGGAGGCGGTCGACTGGATTATATGTGTGTGGTGTTATAGGGGGTGCGAACCCTTGTGCCAGAGGAGGGGGTGGCTTATATAGAGTGCGCTAGGACCCCAGCCATCCTCCATTACAAGGGGTTCAATGTACATAAAGATGGGGCGTTACTGATAACACCGACCATAAGTGCTATTAATGATCTTAAAGACTACGGAGTGAACTCCTGACCGTTGCAGTGCTGAGCGACTCCTGGTGTTCAGTAGGTCGAGTGGTTCCTTGTATAGTCGAGTGACATCAGGTAAGAGGGATACCCGAGTGATATGGTTCATCGAGTGGATTGCACTCGACGCCTTCTCTAGGTATTCCTTGTTGCCTCTTGGACTTCTTTGCTTCTAGGGTAGTGACCTTGGGTAGGGCGTATAGGTCAGGCATGTGACCCTACCCTAGGTCTGTATCCTCATCAATGGGATGCAGCATCTTCATTAGGACTAGCAGAAAATTGTTCTTTCATAACAAGGTTTAACAAAGCGGCATTAATATCACAAGTCTCCGCACTAGTGGAGGTAGGAGAAATTGGAGTACTAATAAAATCATTATTATTAGTATTGGAAAAATCACATAATTTTGTATTTTCTTGAGACATCGTGGCTACACAAACAAGATAACAAGCAAGCAAAGAAGCAAACAAGAAAAAGGCAAACGAAAATATTTTTGTAATATTTGTAAAAACTTTTTAGAAGTGCGGGAGATGAAAACGAGAGGCAAAGGCAAATAAAATAAATGCAAGGAGATGAAACTTTATGCGTAGGTATTTGATAAATGTTGATGATATCTGTACGACAACGGCACCAGAAATTCTTCCTGTTACTTGTGAGCTGCATTGGGATTCCCTGAAGAGGAGGGGATGGTGTAGTACAGTAGATATAAGTATCTCCTTCGGTTATGAAGACAAGGTTATGAATCTAGTTGGAGAATCAAGCAACAACTCGTTAACATCACCTGCACACAAAATAACAAATCCTTGCAACCAACGCGAACAAGGGGTTACCAATCCCTTGGCAGATAATTGGCAGATATATCGAACAAAAATACAAAATAAAATAAATAATTTAAAATTGCAGCAAGGTATTTTTAGGATTTCTAATATATGACAATAGTAGACCTGAGGCCAATAGTTTTGACTAGAAGCTTCTCTATTGAAAATAGCATACGATGGGTAAACAAAATACTGTTGGACAATTGATAGAAAAGCAAATAATCATGACAATATCCAAGGCAATGATCAAGTATATAGGAATCACGTCCGACACAAGTAGACTAAAACGATTCTGCATCTACTACTATTACTCCACACATTGACTGCAATCCAACATGCATATATAGTATTAAGTTCATAAAGAACAGAGTAACGCATTAAGCAAGATGACATGATGTAGACAAAGTAAACTCAGACATGAATAAAACCCATCTTTTTATCATTAATAGCAATGGTACAATACGTGTCAGGTCCCTTTTTGTCACTGGGATTGAGCACCGCAAGATCGAACACTTTACAAATCACCTATCCCATTGCTAGATAAATGAATCTAGTTGGCCAAACCAAATAAATAGACCAGAGAGAAATACAAAGCTATAATAATCATGGATAAAAGAGTTCGTAGAAAACTCAAGAAATATTCATGGATAATCATATCATAAACTCGCAATTCATCAGATCCCAACAAACACACCACAAAAAGTGATTACATCGGATGAACTCCAAGAACATCAAGGAGAACATTGTATTGAAGATCAAATATAGAGAAGAAGCCATCTAGCTACTAACTATGGACTTGTAGGTCTATGGTAAACTACTCACACATCATCAGAAGGGCAACAAGGTTGATGTAGAGCCCCTCCGTGATTGATTCCCCCTCCGATAGCGTGCCAGAAAAGGCCTCCAGATGATATCTCTCGAGAACAGGAACTTGCGGCGGCAGCAAAAGTATTTCCTAGATTCCTTTGTCGGTTTCCTGATTTTAGAGAATTTATAGAGGCGGAGTTAGGTCAAACGGAGCCACGCAGGCCGCACGAGCCACCAGGGCACGTCCTGGTACCTCGTGGGCCACTGCTCCATCTTCTCGTCCCCTCCCAAAGCTTCTAGGGTCTCTTATGTCTAGAAAAATATCTCCAAAAAATTTCGTGGCATTTGGACTTCGTTGTTACTGATATTCTGAAAAACTAAAAATAGGCAAAAAACAACAACTGTCACTGGGCACTAAGTTAATAGGTTAGTCCCAAGAAATGATATATAATTGCTTCTAAGTGTATATAAAATATCCACGATTTATACTGTAATAGCATGGAACAATAAAAAATTATAGATACATTGGAGACGTATCACTTGTGTACACGTCCTTAGCCACGTACTTGACGTGTTCTTCATCCACTCTCTGCTCCCAGGCACTATGCCAGGTGATCTTGTCCTTCTTCCTCTCATCCTTCATCTTCATGTAGTAGGGGTTGATGATGGCCGAGGCGAGGTTAACAAGGGAGTCTTGCTTGTTCTTTGTGTTGCCCTAGACCGTGTAGTGGTCATGAATGTCAGCAAAATTCCGACATGCCAACCCAAAATCTTGAGCGCTTTTAGATTGTTGTTGGTGTCCATTGTAGCAAAACTTTAGTCGAGGCTGTTGATAAACCTGACGAAATGCTCGCAAGGCCTTGTGGCCAGGCGGTAGTGGTAGACGAGAACGCCATGGTGTTGGGAAACATAGCAATAATTCAAAATTTTCCTACAAATCACCAAGATCAATCTAGGAGATTCTAGCAATGAGAGAGAGGGAGTGCATCTTCATACCCTTAAAGATCGCTAAGCGGAAGCGTTACAAGAACGCGGTTGGTGGAGTCGTTCACGAAGCGATTTAGATCGCGGCCGAATCCGATCTAAGCACCGAAGAACGGTGCCTCCGCATTCAACACACGTGCAACCCGGTGACGTCACCCATGCCTTGATCCAGCAAGGAGAGAGGGAGAGGTTGAGGAAGACTCCGTCCAGTAGCAGAACAACGGCGTGGTGGTGATGGAGGAGCGCGGCGCTCCAGCAGGGCTTCGCCAAGCACTGCAAGAGACGAGGAGGGAGAGGGGTAGGGCTGCGCCAGGAGAGATGGGAACTCATGTTCTTGGCAGCCCCAAAACCTCCACTATTTATAGGGGAAGGGGAGAGGGGGCCGGCCCCCTCTAGATCCCGTCTAGAGGGGAGGGGCGGCGGCCAGGAGGGGGAGACTTGCCCCCCAAGCAAGGTGGAGGCGCCCCCTTCCCCTAGGGTTTTCAACCCTAGGCGCCTTGGGCCCTTGGGGAGGGGCGCACCAGCCCACTAGGGGATGGTTCCCTCCCATATTCAGCCCATTAAGCCCCCCAGGGCAGGTGGCCCCACCCGGTGGACCTCCGGACACCTTTCGGTGGTCCCGGTACAATACCGATAACCCCCGAAACTATTCCGGTGACTGAAACTGGACTTCCCATATATAAATCTTTACTTCCGGACCATTCCGGAACTCCTCGTGACGTCCGGGATCTCATCCGGGACTCCGAACAACATTCGGTAACCACATACAAACTTCCTTTATGACCCTAGCGTCATCGAACCTTAAGTGTGTAGACCCTATGGGTTCGGGAATCATGCAGACATGACCGAGACATCTCTCTGGCCAATAACCAACAACGGGATCTGGATACCCTTGTTGGCTCCCACATGTTCCATGATGATCTCATCGGATGAACCACGATGTCAAGGATTCAAGCAATCCCGTATGCAATTCTCTTTGTCAATCGGTACGTTACTTGCCCGAGATTCGATCGTGGGTATCCCAATACCTCGTTCAATCTCGTTATCGGCAAGTCACTTTACTCGTTCCGTAATGCATGATCCTGTGACTAAATACTTAGTCACATTGAGCTCATTATGATGATGCATTACCGAGTGGGCCCAGAGATACCTCTCCATCATACGGAGTGACAAATCCCAGTCTTGATTCGTGCCAACCCAAGAGATACTTTCGGAGATACCTGTAGTGCACCTTTATAGACACCCAGTTACGTTGTGACGTTTGGTACACCCAAAGCACTCCTACGGTATCAGGGAGTTACACAATCTCATGGTCTAAGGAAATGATACTTGACATTAGAAAAGCTTTAGCAAACGAACTACACGATCTTGTGCTATGCTTAGGATTGGGTCTTGTCCATCACATCATTCTCCTAATGATGTGATCCCGTTATCAATGACATCCAATGTCCATGGTCAGGAAACCATGACATCTGTTGATCAACGAGCTAGTCAACTAGAGGCTCACTAGGGACATGTTGTGGTCTATGTATTCACACATGTATTATGGTTTCCAGTTAATACAATTATAGCATGAACAATAGACAATTATCATGAACGAGGAAATACAATAATAACCATTTTATTATTGCCTCTAGGGCATATTTCCAACAGTCTCCCACTTGCACTAGAGTCAATAATCTAGTTCACATCACTATGTGATTGTAATGAATCCAACACCCATTGGGTTTGATCATATCTCGCTTGTGAGAGAGGTTACTAGTCAACGGGTCTGAATCTTTCAGATCCGTGTGTGTATTACCAATCTCTATGTCATCTCCTAGATGCAGCTACCACGCGCTATTTGGAGCTATTCCAAATAACTGTTCTACTATACAAATCCGGTATACTACTCAGAGTTACCCGGATTAGTGTCAATGTTTGCATCGGCGTAACCCTTTACGACGAACTCTTTTACCACCTCCATTATCGAGAAAATTCCTTAGTCCACTAGTTACTAAGGATAACCTTGACCGCTGTGCTGTGATCCAATCCTTGATCACACTTGTACCCCTTGACTGACTCATGGCAAGGCACACTTCAGGTGTGGTACACAGCATAGCATACTATAGAGCTTACCTCTGAAGCATAGGGGACGACCTTGGTCCTTTCTCTCTCTTCTGCCGTGGTCATGTCTTGAGTCTTACTCAATATTCACACCTTATAACACAGCCAAGAACTCCTTCTTTGCCGATCTATTTTGAACTCCTTCAAAAACTTGTCACGATATGTATTTATTTGAAAGTACTATTAAGCGTTTTTGATCTATCCTTATAGATCTTGATGCTCAATGTTCAAGTAGCTTAATCCAGGTTTTCCATTGAAAAACACTTTTCAAATAACCCTATATGCTGTCTAGAAATTCTACATCATTTCTGATCAACAATATGTTAATAACATATACTCATCAGAAATTCTATAGTGCTCCCACTCACTTCTTTGGAAATACAAGTTTCTCATAAACTTCGTATAAACCCAAAATCTTTGATTATCTCATCAAAGCGTATATTCCAACTCCGAGATGCTTACTCCAGTCCTTAGAAGGATTGCTGGAGCTTTGCATACTGTTAGCATCTTTTAGGATTGACAAAACCTTTTGGTTTTATCACATACAACCTTTCCTCAAGAATATTTTAGGATCTAGGAAACAATGTTTTGACATCCTATCTGCAAGATTTCATAAATCATGTAGTAACTGCTAATATAATTCCAACAGACTCTTTAGCATCGCTACGAGTGAGAAAGTCTCATCGCAGTCAACTCCTTGAACTTGTCGGAAAACATCTTAACGACAAGTCGAGCTTTATTAATGGTGACACTTACCATCATTGTCTGTCTTCCTTTTAAAATCCATTTGTACCCAACAGCCTTATGACCATTAAGTAGTTCTGCCAAAGTCTACACTTTGTTTTCATACATGGATCCTCTCTCGGATTTTATGTCCTCGAGCCATTCATTGGAATTCGAGCCCTCCATCGCTTCTCCATAGCTCGTAGGTTCATTGTTGTCTAGCAACATGACCTCCAAGACAGGATTACCGTACCACTCCGAAGCAGTACGTGTCCTTGTCGACCTACGAGGTTCGGTAGTGACTTGATCCGAAATTTCATGATCACTATCATCAGCTTCCACTTCAATTGGTGTAGGTGCCACAGGAACAACTTCCTGTGCCCTGCTACACACTGGTTGAAGTGATGGTTCAATAACCTCATCAAGTCTCCACCATCCTCCCACTCAATTCTTTCGAGAGAAACTTTTCCTCGAGAAAGGACCCGCTTCTAGAAACAATCACTTTTGCTTCCGGGTTTGAATTAGGAGGTATACCCAACTGTTTTGGGTGTCCTATGAAGATGTATTTATCCGCTTTGGGTTCGAGCTTATCAGGATGAAACCCTTTTTTCACATAAGCGTTGCAGCCCCAAACTTTTAAGAAACAACAACTTAGGTTTCTCTAAACCATAGTTCACACGGTGTCATCTCAACGGAATTATGTGGTGCCCTATTAAAGTGAATGCGGTTGTCTCTAATGCCTAATCCACAAACGATAGTGGTAATTCGATAAGAGACATCATGGTATGCTCCATATCAATAGGGTGCATCTATGATGTTCGGACACACCATCACACTATGGTGTTCCAGGCGGTATTAGTTGTGAAACAATTTCCACAATGTCTTAATTGTGTACCAAACACGTAACTCAGATATTCATCTCTATGATCATATCATAGACATTTTATCCTCTTGTCACGACGATCTTCAACTTCACTCTGAAATTACTTGAACCTTTCAATAATTCAGACTTGTGTTTCATCAAGTAAATATACTCAGCATCTAGTCAAATCATCTGTGAAGTAAGAACATAACGATATCCACTGCGTGCCTCAGCACTCATTGGACTGCACACATCAAAATTTATTACTTCCAACAAGTTGCTTTCTTGTTCCATCTTACTGAAAACGAGGCTTTTCAGTCATCTTGCCCATGTGGTATGATTTGCATGTCTCAAGTGATTTAGAATCAAGTGAGTCCAAACGATCCATCTGCATGGAGTTTCTTCACGCGCACATACCAATAGACATGGTCCGCATGTCTCAAACTTTTCAAAAACGAGTGAGTCCAAAGATCCATCAACATGGAGCTTCTTCATGCATTTTATACCAATATGACTCAAATGGAAGTGCCACAAGCAGGTGGTACTATCATTACTATCTTATATCTTTTGGCATGAACATGTGTATCACTATGATCGAGATTCAATAAACCATTCATTTTAGGTGCAAGACCATTGAAGGTATTATTCAAATAAACAGAGTAACCATTATTGTCCTTAAATGAATAACCGTATTGTGATAGACATAATCCAATCATGTCTATGCTCAACGCAAACACCAAATAACAATTATTTAGGTTTAACACCAATCTCGATGGTAGAGGGAGTATGCGATGCTTGATCACATCAAGCTTGGAAACACTTCCAACACATATCGTCATCTCACCTTTAGCTAGTCTCCGTTTATTCCGTAGCCTTTTATTTTGAGTTACTAACACTTAGCAACTGAACCGGTATCTATTACCATGGTGCTACTAGGAGTACTAGTAAAGTACACATCAATATAATGTATATCCAATATACTTCTGTCGACCTTGCCAGCCTTCTCATCTACCAAGTATCTAGGGTAGTTCTGCTTCAGTGACCGTTCCCCTCATTACAGAAGCACTTAGTCTCGGGTTTGCATTCAACCTTGGGTTTCTTCACTAGAGCAGCAACTGATTTGCCATATCATGAAGTATCCCTTCTTTCCCTTGCCCTTCTTGAAACTAGTGGTTTCACTAACCATCAACAATTGATGCTCCTTCTTGATTTCCACTTTCGCGGTGTCAAACATCGCGAATATTTCAAGGATCATCATATCTATCCCTGATATGTTATAGTTCATCACGAAGCTCTAGTAGCTTGGTGGCAATGACTTTGGAGAAACATCACTATCTCATCTGGAAGATTAACTCCCACTCGATTCAAGTGATTGTTGTACCCAAACAATCTAAGTACAAGCTCAACGATTGAGCTTTTCTCCCTTAGTTTGTAGGCTAAGAAACTTGTCAGAGGTCTCATACCTCTTGACGTGGGCACTAGCCTGAAATCCCAATTTCAGCCCTTGGAACATCCCATATGTTCCGCGACGTTTCAAAAATGTCTTCGGCGCCACAATTCTAAACTGTTTAACATTACTGAACTATCATGTAGTCATCAAAACGTGTATGTCAGATGTTCGCAACATCCACAGACGACGTTCGAGGTTCAGCACACCGAGCGGTGCATTAAGGACATAAGCCTTCTGCGCAGCAATGAGGACAATCCTCAGTTTACGGACCCAGTCCGCATAATTTCTAGTATCAACTTTCAACTAAATTTTCTCTAGGAACATATCTAAAACAGTAGAACGAAAGCGCAAGCTATGACATAATTTGCAAAGTCCTTTTGACTATGTTCATGATAACTAAGTTCATCTAATGAACTCCCACTCAGATAGACATCTCTCTAGTCATCTTAAGTGATACATGATCCGAGTCAACTAGGCCGTGTCCGATCATCACGTGAGACGGACTAGTCATCATCGGTGAACATCTTCATGTTGATTGTATCTACTATACGACTCATGCTCGACCTTTCGGTCTCTTGTGTTCCGAGGCCATGTTTGTACATGCTAGGCTCGTCAAGTCAACCTAAGTGTTTCGCGTGTGTAAATCTGGCTTACACCCGTTGTATGTGAATGTTAGAATCTATCGCACCCGATCATCACGTGGTGCTTCGAAGCAATGATCTTTCGCAACGGTGCACAGTTAGGGGGAACACTTTCTTGAAATTATTATGAGGGATCATCTTATTTACTACCGTCGTTCTAAGCAAATAAGATGTATAAACATGATAAACATCACATGCAATCAAATAGTGACATGATATGGCCAATATCATTTTGCTCCTTTTGATCTCCATCTTCGGGGCTCCATGATCATCATCGTCACTGGCATGACACCATGATCTCCATCATCATGTCTCCATGAAGTTGTCTCGCCAACTTATTACTTCTACTACTATGGCTAACGGTTTAGCAATGAAGTAAAGTAATTACATGGCGTTATTCAGTGACACGCAAGTCATACAATAAATAAAGACAACTCCTATGGCTCCTGCCGGTTGTCATACTCATCGACATGCAAGTCGTGATTCCTATTACAAGAATATGATCAATCTCATACATCACATATATTTCATTCATCACATCCTTCTTGGCCATATCACATCACACAAAATATGCTGCAAAAACAAGTTAGACGTCCTCTAATTGTTGTTGCAAATTTTTTGCATGGCTGCTATAGGTTTCTAGCAAGAACGTTTCTTACCTACGCCAAAACCACAACGTGATATCCCAATTGCTATTTACCCTTCATAAGGACTGTCGGTGTCAAAACCGGCGGATCTCGGGTAGGGGGTCCCGAACTGTGCGTCTAGGCGGATGGTAACAGGAGACAAGGGACACGATGTTTTACCCAGGTTCGGGTCCTCTTGATGGAGGTAAAACCCTACGTCCTGCTTGATTAATATTGATGATGTGTGTTACAAGAGTAGATCTACCTCGAGATCAAGGAGGCTAAACCCTAGAAGCTAGCCTATGGTATGATTGTTGTTCGTCCTATGGACTAAAGCCATCCGGTTTATATAGACACCGGAGAGGGCTAGGGTTACACAGAGTCGGTTACAATGGTAGGAGATCTACATATCCGTATCGCCAAGCTTGCCTTCCACGCCAAGGAAAGTCCCATCCGGACACGGGATGAAGTCTTCAATCTTGTATCTTCGTAGTCTTGTAGTCCGGCCGATCATGATAGTTCGGCTATCCGGACACCCCCTAGTCCGGAACTCCCTCAGTAGCCCCTAAACCAGGCTTCAATGACGACGAGTCCGGCGCGCATGTTGTCTTCGGCATTGCAAGGCGGGTTCTTCCTCCGAATAATTTATAGAAGATTGTGAACACCAGGATAGTGTCCGGCTCTGCAAAAATAAATTCCACGTACCACCGTAGAGAGAATAATATTACACAAGTTCAATCTGCTGACGTATTTTGTGGCATGGCGTCACACCACTACCAAGCCTTTACTCAAATTGTTTTTATTGTTCCACCTCCGTGCGTTCAGCGAAGCGGTTTCCTTGGCACGTCTTGTCGAAGCAGAGATCGTGTTCCCCTTATTCTGGGATTCCCATCAATACGGACATGGGTAACCCAACCACGCCATTGATTGTGATGCTTGGGAGATAAGCGAGTTTTACCAGGCCGGTGGGGACACATGTTTTTGTCCGCCCATACAAGGGGGTAAAGATCCAACCCTTTTACCTGCGCCTTCTTCCTCCTTGGCTTATCCATCTCCGCGAACTCGAGCTCCAGCGCCCAAGTCCGCACTTCTCACCTCAACCTTCTCCAACTATGTTCGGAGCGGGAGGCAAGTGGATGGCCTCCTCCGTCACGGAGGGGCAGATCCAGAAGCTGCGCGACGCCGGATATTTGTCCAGCGACATCGCGCACCGGCTCCCCGACGAGGGAGAGCTCATCCCCACCCCCAGGCCCCATGAGAGGGTAGTATTTCTTCCCCATTTCCTCCGCGGCTGGGCTTCCCACTTCATCCCTTTGTCCGGGGGCTCATGTTCTACTATGGCCTAGATTTCCATGATCTGGCCCCGAATTTCATCCTCAACATCTCGGCGTTTATCGTCGTGTGCGAGGCCTTCCTCTGCATCCAGCCCCACTTCGGCTTGTGGCTCAAGACCTTCAGTGTCAAGCCGAAGGTTGTGAAGGGCAGCCAAGCGGAGTGCGGAGGCGCCATGGTGGGCAGGATGTCCCACGTTACGTGGCTGGAGGGCACTTTCGTGGAAACCATCAAGGGGTGGCAATCGGGGTGGTTCTACATCACCGAGCCGCGTGACCCTGATTGGGCAGCAGCCCCCGAATTCAGATCCGACATCCCTACACGGCTCACCTCCTGGAAAGAGAGTGGCCGGATCTGGGGTGATTCGGAGGAGCTGACCGGACTCCAAGCCTGCATCCAAAAGCTGGTGGACAAGAAGCTCAAGCTTGTCAACGTAGTCCAGGTCATGCTCATCTGCCGGATTCTCCCGTGCCAACGATGGGGCTTCAACATGTGGGAGTTCGATCCGGCGCAGCACCAGACTCTGAGCGGGCTCTTCGACACTACGTACGAAGATGTCTAGAAGGTGCTGTTCAAGGGCGCCGAGGCTCCCGCATCCGCTATCGAAGATCGCGGATTCCGCTCGCAGCGTCCAGCTGACGAGGTAAGTGATTTTGCCACTCATTTTCCATAGTTTGACTCTATGCGGGATCTAAACTCCCTTTACCTTTGACAGGACTGGCTGGCGAAGGCCGAATGGACTATCTGTCCGGCCCCATTACCAGAGGACCCAGCGGACGCCCGCCTAACGGGGCTGCTGGCTCCGGCACCCCACGTGGTGCCAGAGAAGAAGGCCAAGAAGAAGGCCACGGGGACTCGGAAGAGTTCCCGTTTTCAGGTGCTATTGAATGATGAATCCGAGGCCGACTCCTCCCACCAAGGCGTGGAGGAGAAGAAGAAAGCCTCTCCCCCAACGGGGGGAGGGAAGAAAAGGAAGGCCTCCCCAACAAGGGAGGTCGAAGGGTCCAAGAAGGGAAAAACTCTTCCCCTGGACTGCTCCGCCAACGCCAGTGACGACGACGAGGACTGGCCTCCAAGAGCCAAGCCCCTGGCGAGATCGTAAGTATCCGGACTCCCGAATAACTTCAAGTTTTCTTTTTCGCCACATAATGTCGTTCTAATGCCGCATACAACCCTGCAGTCCACTCAAGGATGATCTTCCCGCTTCGTCGAGCGGGTCCTTAGGTGCGTCGGATATGGATTCTCTTCCGACTGCCTCCACCCCCATGCCGCGGACGATGCCGAGGTGGGATCCCAGTAAGGGACCCACCAGGAGGAGGAGGCTCCGGAGGTGTCACAGGACAACCTCCCGGACTTTGCACCGGACTCGGCCCTGGAACCCACAGTGGCTCTGGAGTCCGGCGGGCGACCCCTTCGCAAGAAGGGCAAGACCGTGACGCCGGCTGCCTCCGTCCAACCGGAGGCGCCGGATAATTTGCTGGAGGCGCTCAATGGCGCCTCCATCAAAGAGGAACACCGCACTGTTATGAGTGTGGTGATTCAAAAGGTTCAGCTCGCCAAGAGTGGGCTGACCGAAGCCTGCAGCAGCCTTCTAACAGGCTTTGAGGTAAGAATTTCAATATGTATAAAATAGTACCGCATAGACAGTAGCCCCTGATGCTCGGTTCGGTGTTCGGAAAGAAAAGCCGGACTGAGGATCTAAAAAGATATGCACAGGAGTCATAATAAATATGTCAATATGGGATTGCAGGCTGCACTGCTGACCTCTGCCGCACTGACTGTGGAGGTCAATACGTTGAAGGAAAGCCTCGAGCGGTCCGAGAACAAGCTCGGCCGTGCCAAGAAGCAGATCGAGGACAAGGAAGGTGAGTAACACCTTACTAAAACTGTACCTTACAGAAAAGGATTTTGGTTGCAAAAAGAATGACAAGGATAACGTGGGTATTGCAGGGGCCACTAACGAGGTGGCGACCCTGAAAGAGGCGGTGGCCGCGGCTGAACACAATGTGGCCGCGGAGCGCACCGAGCGAGAGAAGCAGGAGGCACGGGTGGCGGAGGTACAACAAGAGCTCCAGGATCTCGTGAAAAAACATGAGAGCCTGGAGCGTGACTCGAAGACTCAAGAGTCTGAGCTTGCAATGGCTCTTGAGAGTGCCAAAGCCGCTAAGGCCGAAGCCTACAAGGCCCTCCAGGAAATCGAGGCGTTGAAGAAAATAGCAGCGGGTAAGGCATTTTTCATGCAAAGTAAGCATGTGAGTGTTAATTACCTGTTGCTTACCCGAATTCGGAGCTCTCCAGGAGCGTTCGCAGATCTTCCTTGTAGTGTGTCCGATGCTTCCGCATTCTACCGGGCCGAGGAGGGGAGCTCAACGGAGAAAGTCTTCTGGTCTCAGTATGCTGAGGCCGGACATCCGGTGCCCCTTAGCGACCAGCTGAAGCAGCTGGTCGAGCTCCACAAGGTGGCCGAACAGGCCATGAAGGGCCTCATAGTTCGGCTGTGGCCTAAGGAGGCCATGCCTGGGAGCTACTTCGGCCTGGTGCGGCGGCTGGTGGATGCGTGCTCGTGGGTTGAAGTCATCAAGCACTCCGCCTGTATTGAAGGTGCCCGTCGGGCCCTTGCCCGCGCAAAGGTGCACTGGGGCAAGATGGATGCCCAGAAGCTTGTGACGGACCCGCCACCAGAGGGCAAGGAGCATCGCACGCCCGAGATGTATTATAAGAGAGTGCAGAAGGGTGCCCACACTATTGCGGGTGAGTGCTCCAAAGATGTAATATTTGAGTAGACTCGCATTTTGTTATCCTGTGCGCTGAAAACTTAGTTCATATGTGCTAAGCAACGCTTGTTAATTTAAAATATTACCTTCTGTGTGGCTGTTTATCAAATCTGAGAGATGGCAAGTCGTTGGCTTCAGCCCCCATGCCACGAGTGCTGGGGTGTTCGGGATAAACTTGAGCACTCTTGTTCCCATTTTTGGGTCCATCTAGGGAGGCGCTCAACACAGCGAACAAGGCAACCGGACTTATAATGCTTGAACACTCTCACTTAGCCATAGAATTCTATAATTTTAAATTTCGGCGAAGCCCCTAGTCTTCGGAAGGACGAATTTGGGGCGCTATCCACGCCTGGGCCGGACAAGATCCGGCTCCTCGCTCTAAGCAGCATAAGTCTTTAAGGACTCGCAAAAAACCTCTCGAACAGCGACTGGCTCTCGCCTCATCATGACGGTCAGTTTTAGCTTTCTCCACTAAGGCGTTAACCCAGCTCAACTTGGGTGCAATCGCAGTGGTTCTCCCAGTGCTACCTTAGCCGATACAACGGAACGTAAGGTACCAAAACATGGGAGCCGGGCAAACCCAACTATTGACCCAAGACATGATTCGGAGCCGATGCATATAGTGCTATAAGTTCGGGGTGCCGCACTTGTGAAAGTGTTCGGACTTATCACACCATGATGCGGGAAACATAAGCCCCTGGTGTATTTTAGCCGTACCAAAGTGTACGGATGCAACATGCCGTAAATGAACATATGTATAAAAAGGAAATGCAATTATAAGCAAAAAGGTGCTGCATTGTTTATTTAAGAAAGACTGCTGTAAGTGCAGAACGATACAAATGGTGCGATAAGGAAGGGATGGGACTGTTAAACATGTCCCCCTCCAGGGGTAGGCTGCCGAATGGTGCCTAAAACAGATTTAATGCTCGTAATGGAGACCACCTGGATATTTGTTGTAGCCTTTATCCTTCCCTGGCTGTTGCATCGTGAGTTCGGCAGGTCTGCTGCCGGATAGGGCCTCTGACGAACAGAGTCCTGTGGGTAAAAAAGGAAAAAGAAAAGAAAAAAGAACGACACACTTGAGAGCCCCTGGTGTGGTTGAGCCGCAGTCTGGGCCTATCATGGTCGTGCCCCTTCCCCCATGCCCATGGTATCTTCAGAGCGTAATGGTGTACGCAAAGGACCTGTTTTGACGTTTTACATGGGCTGGGGTTGGGGCCGCACTGCTACGCGTGCTCGGAACGTGCCAGGTGGTCTTGTTATAGGTTACTCCGGGCGCGCTTAGCTATGTCCGGCCGCTTAACGGCCGGACTCGAAAATTGCCTTAACAGGCTGCATTGTATTTCTACCGCGAGAGTCGCTATATGTTCCTCCGTTCGGAGAGAACGTTCAGTGTTTCCGTTGACCGTGATG
Source organism: Triticum aestivum (assembly GCF_018294505.1). Taxonomy (NCBI): domain Eukaryota; kingdom Viridiplantae; phylum Streptophyta; class Magnoliopsida; order Poales; family Poaceae; genus Triticum; species Triticum aestivum. The sequence continues at coordinate 529,154,077 of NC_057810.1, read as the reverse complement.
ACTCCTCGAGGGCCTGGCATCTTGAGTTTGAGGTATGCATAGTGCGGCACCGCGTTGAACTTTGCAAACGCGATACGTCCGAGTAGGGCATGATAGCCGCTGCGGAACGGAACTATGTCGAAGATTAACTCCTCACTTCAGAAGTTATCCGGCGATCCGAAGACCACTTCCAGTGTGACTGAGCCTGTACGATTGGCTTCTACTCCTGGTATGATGCCTTTAAAGGTCGTCTTGGTAGGTTTAATCCTTGAGGGGTCTATGCCCATTTTGCGCACTGTATCCTGATAAAGCAGGTTCAGGCTGCTGCCGCCGTCCATCAGGACTCTGGTGAGGTGAAATCCATCGATGATTGGGTCTAGGACCAATGCAGCGAATCCGCCGTGGCGGATGCTGGTGGGATGGTCCCTTCGGTCAAAAGTGATCGGGCAGGAGGACCATGGATTGAACTTCGGGACAACTGGCTCCATCGCGTATACATCCCTAAGTGCACGCTTCCACTCCCTTTTGCGTATATGCGTTGCGTACATCATGTTCACCGTCCGCACCTGTGGGGGGAAACCCTTCTGTCCTCTATTGTTCGGCGGTCGGGTCTCTTCCTCGTCATCGCTATGCAGCCCCTTGTCATTGTTTTCGGCAATTAACTTGCCCACCTGCTTGAATACCCAACAGTCCCTGTTGGTGTGGTTGGCTGGTTTTTCGGGGGTGCCATGTATCTGGCACGAGCAATCGAGTATTCGGTCCAAATTGGACGGACCCGGAGTAGTTCTTTTGAATGGCTTTTTCCGCTGATCGGGTTTAGAGCCTCTGAATCCGGCATTGACTGCCGTATCCTCACTATTGTCGCCGTTGATGCGGCGTTTGTTTTTGTTACGACACGACCTGCCATTTCGGTCCTTGAAATCCGTACTGCCAGAATTTTTGCTGAGGTTGTTGCTGCGTGCTAGCCAGCTGTCCTCACCCGCGCAGAAGCGGGTCATGAGTGATGTGAGGGCTGCCATGGATTTTGGCTTTTCCTATCCTAGGTGCCGGGCAAGCCGCTCATCGCGGATGTTATGCTTGAAGGCCGTGAGGGCCTCCGCATCCGGACAATCGACAATTTGGTTTTTCTTGGTTAAGAACTGTGTCCAGAATTGTCTGGCCGATTCGTTTGGCTGCTGAATTATGTGGCTTAGGTCATCAGCGTCTGGTGGTCGCACATACGTGCCTTGGAAGTTATCGAGGAATGTGGCTTCCAGGTCTTCCCAACTCCCAATTGACTCTGCTGGCAAGCTGTTAAGCCAATGCCGGGATGGTCCTTTAAGCTTGAGGGGGAGATATTTGATGGCGTGAAGATCGTCACCGTGGGCCATGTGGATGTGAAGAAGATAGTCTTCGATCCAAACCGCGGGGTCTGTTGTGCCATCGTAAGATTCGATATTCGCGGGTTTAAACCCTTCGGGGATTTGATGATCCATTACTTCATCTGTGAAGCATAGTGGGTGTGCGGCGCCTCTGTACTGGGCGATATCACGACAGAGCTCGAAAGAGCTTTGTCTGTTTTGTTCGGCCCGGCCGGACTTACTGTGTCCGGCGCGACGGTTGTCGTCACGTACCGTGGGGCGCCCACGCGATCCATAGATCGATCTTGATTGTCTTGCCTTATCCTCCAATATATCTCGCAAGTCCGGAGCGTTCCCCTGTGGCCTTGTGCTTTTCGAGCGATGCCGGGGTACGGGTCTAGTGAAGGGCCTAGGGGCCTCTCTGTCGCGACCACGGGGTGGCCGGTCAGCCGTATTGTCTCTTGGTGATGCGGGTTCATACGCTTCCTCCTCTATTCGGGGGAGCAGCTTGCGTTTAGGGTAGCTTTTGGAGGGGCGTTCGAGCTCATGCTCTTCGGCCACGAGGACTTCAGTCCATCTGTCGGCTAGCAGATCTTGATCAGCTCTAAGCTGTTGTTGCTTTTTCTTGAGGCTGTTCGCCGTGGCCATAAGCCTGCGTTTAAAATGCTCTTGTTCGACGGGATTCTCAGGCACGACGAATTCATCGTCGTCGAGGCTTGCCTCGTCTCCAGAGGGAGGCATATAATCCTCTACCTCTTCTTCTGCCGCTCTCTCATGAGGGCTAGCGTCTCCATCCTCTTGCGCTGGATCTTGCTAGAGTGGGTTGTCTTCGGCACTGTCCGGTGTATTATTATCTCCGGTGCCGGAATCTTCATTCTTGCTGTGGCGGGATTTAGAGCGGCGCCGCTGACGCCGGCGCTTGGGCTGTTTCTTGGAGGGGTCATCCTCCGTTGTTCCTTCACCATTCCCATCCTTTGGGATATCCACCATGTATATGGCATATGATGAGGTGGCTTTCCAGTGCCCGGTGGGCGCTGGTTCTTGGTCGTCTCCGGCATCGTCGTCCATACCGTCGATGTCTTCGGAGTCGTAGTCTAGCATGTCGGTTAGATCGTCGACAGCGGCTACCAAGTGGGTGGTGGGTGGGCATTGAATTTCTTCGTCGTCCGCATCCCAACCGTCCTGACCGCAGTCCGGCCAGGGCTCTCCTGATAACGAGAGATACTTTAGTGAACTCAAGATGTCGCCGAAAGGTGAGTGTTGAAAGATGTCCGCTGCGGTGAACTCCATGATCGGCGCCCAATCGGATTCGATCGGAGGGGGCGCGGGAGGTTCGGAGTCCGGAACCGAGGAGTCACGAGCTTTATGAGGGACAAGGTTAGTGTTCGGCTCTATCGCCGTAGAGGTTGCAGCCCCCGAGGCGGTGTCTAGCCATCCGTCCTCGATCTGCGCAGCTGGCTCCGAATTGAAGATCGGAGCGGGTTCGAGTGTGGCCTCCAGGGTACTGTCCGGCTGCAGAGCTAAATCATGCTCGCCGTGACAGTGCGGCACGCTCGGCTGTGGCTCGAATCCATCGAGGATCAAGTCCCCGAGGATGTCAGCCATGAAGTTCAAACTTCCAAATCTGACCTGACGGCCAGGGGCGTAGCTTTCGATCTGCTCCAGATGGCCAAGCGAATTGGACCGCAGTGCAAAGCTGCCGAATACGAAGATCTATCCGGGGAGAAAGGTCTCACCCTGGACTGCGTCGTTGATGATGGTCGAAGAAGCCATCGAGCCTATCGGTGACGACACAGAGGAACTCTCAATGAAAGCACCAATGTCGGTGTCAAAACCGGCGGATCTCGGGTAGGGGGTCCCGAACTGTGCGTCTAGGCGGATGGTAACAGTAGACAAGGGACACGATGTTTTACCCAGGTTCGGGCCCTCTTGATGGAGGTAAAACCCTATGTCCTGCTTGATTAATATTGATGATGTGTGTTACAAGAGTAGATCTACCACGAGATCAAGGAGGCTAAACCCTAGAAGCTAGCCTATGGTATGATTGTTGTTCGTCCTATGGACTAATGCCATCCGGTTTATATAGACATCGGAGAGGGCTAGGGTTACACAGAGTCGGTTACAATGGTAGGAGATCTACATATCCGTATCGCCAAGCTTGCCTTCCACGCCAAGGAAAGCCCCATCCGGACACGGGACGAAGTCTTCAATCTTGTATCTTCATAGTCTTGTAGTCCGGCCGATCATGATGGTTCGGCTATCCGGACACCCCCTAGTCCGGAACTCCCTCAAGGACCCTTTTCATCGAATCCGATCCGACTAAAGTGGGAGAGACTGGCACCCGCTAGCCACCTTATGCAACAAGTGCATGTCAATCGGTGGAACCTGTCTCACATAAGTGTATGTGTAAGGTCAGTCCGGGCCGCTTCATCCCAAAATACCGTCGAAACAAGATAGGACTAGTAACGCTAAGCATATTGAACAAAATCAATGCCCACAACAACTTGTGTTCTGCTCGTGCATAGAATCTACGCAATAGACCTAGCTCATGATGCCACTGTTGGGAAACGTAGCAATAATTCAAAATTTTCCTACGAATCACCAAGATCAATCTAGGAGATTCTAGCAACGAGAGAGAGGGAGTGCATCTTCATACCCTTGAAGATCACTAAGTGGAAGCGTTACAAGAACGCGGTCGGTGGAGTCGTTCATGAAGTGATTCAGATCGCGGCCGAATCCGATCTAAGCACCGAAGAACGGTGCCTCCGCGTTCAACACACATGCAGCCCGGTGACGTCTCCCGTGCCTTGATCCAGCAAGGAGAGAGGGAGAGGTTGAGGAAGACTCCGTCCAGCAGCAGCACAACGACGTGGTGGTGATGGAGGAGCGTGGCACTCCAGCAGGGCTTCGCCAAGCACTGCAAGAGACGAGGAGGGAGAGGGGTAGGGCTGCGCCAGGAGAGATGGGAACTCATGTTCTTGGCAGCCCCAAAACCTCCACTATTTATAGGGGAAGGGGAGAGGGGGCCGGCCCCCTCCAGATCCCATCTAGAGGGGAGGGGTGGCGGCCAGGAGGGGGAGACTTGCCCCCCAAGCAAGGTGGAGGCGCCCCCTTCCCCTAGGGTTTTCAACCCTAGGCGCCTTGGGCCCTTGGGGAGGGGTGCACCAGCCCACTAGGGGCTGGTTCCCTCCCATATTCAGCCCATTAAGCCCCCGGGGCAGGTGGCCCCACACGGTGGACCTCCGGACACCTTTCGATGGTCCCGGTACAATACCGACAACCCCTGAAACTATTCCGGTGACTGAAACTGGACTTCCCATATATAAATCTTTACCTCCGGACCATTCCGGAACTCCTCGTGACGTCCGGGATCTCATCCGTGACTCCGAACAACATTCGGTAACCACATACAAACTTCCTTTATAACCCTAGCGTCATCGAACCTTAAGTGTGTAGACCCTATGGGTTCGGGAATCATGCAGACATGACCGAGACAGCTCTCTGGCCAATAACCAACAGCGAGATCTGGATACCCATGTTGGCTCGCACATGTTCCACGATGATCTCATCGGATGAACCATGATGTCAAGGATTCAAGCAATCTCGTATGCAATTCCCTTTGTCAATCGGTACGTTACTTGCCCGAGATTCGATCGTGGGTATCCCAATACCTCGTTCAATCTCGTTACCGGCAAGTCACTTTACTCGTTCCGTAATGCATGATCCCGTGACTAACTACTTAGTCACATTGAGCTCATTATGATGATGCATTAACGAGTGGGCCCAGAGATACCTCTCCGTCATACGGAGTGACAAATCCCAGTCTCGATTCGTGCCAACCCAACAGATACTTTCGGAGATACCTGTAGTGCACCTTTATAGCCACCCAGTTACGTTGTGACATTTGGTACACCCAAAGCACTCCTACGGTATCAGGGAGTTACACAATATCATGGTCTAAGGAAATGATACTTGACATTAGAAAAGCTTTAGCAAACGAACTACATGATCTTGTGCTATGCTTAGGATTGGGTCTTGTCCATCACATCATTCTCCTAATGATGTGATCCCGTTATCAATGACATCCAATGTCCATGGTCAGGAAACCATGACCATCTGTTGATCAACGAGCTAGTCAACTAGAGGCTCACTAGGGACATGTTGTGGTCTATGTATTCACACATGTATTACGGTTTCCAGTTAATACAATTATAGCATGAACAATAGACAATTATCATGAACAAGGAAATACAATAATAACCATTTTATTATTGCCTCTAGGGCATATTTCCAACACATGGCGCATGCACAACTAGGCGATGATGACCTTCTGATCATACCCGGCACGATCGGCGGTGAACTCAAGGTTAAAGCTGACCACTTGGTACTTGTCCTCAGCAAGCATCTGCTCCATAGTGTGGATGGAGCTCTCTGGCGAGACTGACTCAATTTTGTACACCACCGAGAGGTCCTTCCGCCTCATGTGGGTGCCCACTACATGACACGTGGTGAACTGCCGCCCGTCGTCGTCGTTGTCAGTCGCTGGGAAAGCCATTGGAGCCACGGGGAGTGTCATTGGAGCCACTGGATATCCTCTGTGTATGTGTCGTTGTTGGTGTGCTTACTGTGGGGTGCGAGAGATTAAGATCAATGGCCGCAGGAATAAATGGGGACTGGGCGGCTTGGATTCTCGGCATGTCCGCATGGCAGTTTTTGCAGTGGGTAACTGCATCGTGGTGCCCCGCCCGGCGCAACCGCATACAGTATGTGAACGTGTCATTTCATCCTCCACTCACATATCTTGTCACAGTGCTGCCGCAGAAGGCTTTGAGTGTAAGCTTCAGCACCGCACAGGCGTTCTTTTGGCCAAACGTTGGCTCGAGGAGGTGCCAATGAATCGTCAGTGAGCCTGTTCCCGGACAACCACGCAGGTTCTCGCACACAACCGTGCAAGCTTCCCACCCGACTCGGCGTAATCCCCCAAAACCCCAATGCTTACCTACCTGCTATATAAACCCTCACAGCCAGCGAGTCCTGCATCACATTTTACCCTCCACCCCCATAGCTTATCTTGTCTGCTTCTCCCACAATCGCCAATGGCACCGGTCCGACGTCGTCGCTCAGCCACTCCGCTGTCATCAGAGGTCAGCTCCATCTGGGAGGCTACATCGTGGCGGCGACGCAGTCCCGACGTCATGTACTGTGCGTCGCATCCCTATTGGGTGTGCGCACAACACCCACCACACACTCGGCCATCGCTGCCCGTCGGCAGCCGTTGCCGCCACCCCATCATCAGTCGTCGTTGCCGCCACCCCACTGTCATTCGCCGTGGCCGCCACACCACCGTCGAAAGCCAGGGCCATCACCCACTCCGCCACCATGGCTCGAAGGTGGGAGGTGGCCGTCATGGCCGCCACCTCATCATCGACCGCCGTGGCCATCACCCACTCTGCCATCGTGGGCCCAAGGCGGGAGGTGGCCGTCGTGGCTGCCATCCCACCGTCGTCCGCCTTGGCCACCACCCCTTTGTCGACCACCGGGGTCATCACCCGCTCCGCCACCGCCGCCCGAAGGCGGGAGGTGGAGCTGGAGCCCCGCATGTGCGTCAGCAACCTTGCGTGCTACATTGAGTTCCTGCGGGAGGAGGAGGAGCGCTTAGTCGAGCACACAAAGAGTCTTACCGTCGCCGTGGCCACAACACACTCCACCGAAGATACGTGAAATGTAGAGATCTATGAGGAGTTCCGTCACTTCCAGAGGGGTCGTCTAGAGCAGTAGAGGGTGTTTGAGGTGGGCGTTGCTAAAGGTGCAGCGACAGTAGGCACCGAGTTCTAGTTCTCCAGCTCGTCGGTAGGCTCCTCCTCCTCTGCCTCTTACTGAGCGTGCTCGGCGGAGGAGAGGCTACAGGAAGTAGTACAAAGCCCCTCCGTAGTAGTAGTATTTAGGGGCTATTTTGTTTAGTTAATCTGACTATAGATATGGTTGAACTGTACTACGTACTTAAAACTAGCTAGTATATTTAGTACATGGTTGGCAATAATTAGGGAAAAGTTTGTTCAATTTTATTGTCGAGTTGAACTGTTTGTATGAAGAAAGACTGCTTAATCTATGAATGAAATCTATGCTTACTGTATTTCAGTTGCAAAATTAGACAGCTAGTGATTTTTAGTTGCAAATTCTGACAATTGGTAGTGTTACAAGGTTAAAAAATAGCAATGTTACTAGATTGACAAATGCCAATGTAACGTCCCAATTTTCAATTTGGATGTTATTCATAGATCATTCATATGCATCCATGATTTATGCATTTTGTTGCTTTGTTTTAGTTGCATTTTGATCCAAGAGACCTTAAGCAACTCAAGGACCAATTTGAGAGAGTTGAAGGTTTCACAAAAATCCCATTTTTGATTTATCAAAATTTGGTAATAGGATCAAATTGTTTTTCAAAATTCTTTTCCAATTATTTTAAAATAAAGAGAGAAGATAAAATGACTTCTTCAAAATCAGTAAAGAAATATTGGAAATTTAATTTTTTATTTTTGAAGAATTTATTTGTTTTTATTTGCTAGTTTATTTATTAGTTAGTGAAGTAATTAGTACTATAATGTTTGCTTTTAGTTTAGGCATTTAGGCCCAGAAAAATGTTCACTGGGTCAATAATAAGGCCATATTACTACGTGATTTTTTCTGGAATTTTTAGGATATTATTTATGTTTATTTTGGCGTGTTTTTGTCTGTGGAAAAAATTGTTTAAAAAAAACTAGTTCGGTCCGACCGAACTGGGCCGTGCCCAGCCCAGCCGTCACCGCCTCGACGTTCGCCTCCGGGACGGAGTCCCGCTCCGCCACGACGCCGCCATCGACCGGAGTCCGACCCAGACTCCACTCTGCTGCCGCCTCTCCGCCCCCTCCCCCAAGCCGGCCGATCCCCCGCCTATAAATACCGGGAGCCCCGGCCCCCTCCTCCACAAGCCGCCACAACCACCGCCGCCGCCGAAGCGCCGCTGCCGCACTTTGCTGCCCGTGCCGCACCTCGCCGCTGCCGTCGCCGGAAGCCGCCGCCATCGCCTGAAGCCCGAAGCCGCTGCACCTCGCCGCGTCACCCGCAAGCCGCTGCCGCTGTCGAACCGCCGTGAACCGGTATAAAACCGCCCGGTCTGATCCGATTTTTTTGGTTTTCTTTTTAGTCCGGCTTATTAATTAGTTCGGTTATTTAGTGAACGTTCATTCGTTTAGGTTCTGTAGCGAACAGGTTCATTAGATTAGGTTCTGTAGCGAACGTTCGTTCTGTAGTTTTTTCTTTTTAATTTTAGTTTTCGGCCAGGGACCCATCCGTGAATATTTTCTTCATAGATTAGCCCCTAATCTTTAAACCCTCATAACTTTTTGCTCGTTTGTCCAAATTCAATGAAACCAACGCCAAAATCTTCAGAGCGGTCCCATTTATCCAGTAAACCAACTTGAACATGTTTTTGAAAATTTAAATTTTGAGTTTAGTTCAGATTTGAATTTGATCTTGGTTTGTTCGTATCTTGAGTTTCGTAGCTCTATTTTAGTTGATTCTTTTCGCAAATCATAGCTGATCACATGTACCTTCTGTTAAGATCTAATCCACATAAATATAATGTTGTTAAAATTTGTTTTCTGTTTAGATTAGTTATTTGCTTCTTTTTTAGTTCTTTGGATCTTTTCTACGTTTTCTCTTTGCATCGATTGCTTGAGTGCTTATGTATGCTATTGTTTGTCTACGCTAGATTTTCCAGAGTGTGAAGCTTGTTACTACAAATCTCTAGAGTTTTCCGATCATCAACAAGGCAAGTTACACTTTGATCATACTTTTCAATACCTAGTTTTTACTATGCATTAGTTTTGCCCCACAAAGATTTGCATAAGTAGGATTGGGAACTTGTGGAGTTGGTTGTAGTTTATGAGGTAGGAACCTATTACCCTTGATCACCTCGAGAAAATACGTTAAGCTCATATTGCTTAGCCATACTCATAGACGGGGATTGGATCGTAATATTCATGGAAGTTGTGAGAGATAATAAATTTTGGACAACATTAAGGTGGCAACTTTAATACACATCTGGGTGGATTGGTTGGGGCACCTGGAGTAACCAGTACTTGCTGATACGTCTCCAACGTATCTACTTTTCCAAACACTTTTGCCCTTGTTTTGGACTCTAACTTGCATGATTTGAATGAAACTAACCTGGACTGACGTTGTTTTCAGCAGAACTGCCATGATGATGTTTTATGTGTAGAAAAGAAAAGTTCTCGGAATGTCCTGAAAATCCATGGAGGCACTTTTTGGAATTAATAAGAATTTCTGGACAAAAGAAATACACCAGGGGCCCAGGGCATGTCCACAAGACAGGGGGGCACGCCCCCCCTGTAGGGCGCGCCCCCTATCTCGTGGCCCCCCTGGACCTCCACCGACCTCAACTCCAACTCCATATATTCCGTCTCGCGGAGAAAAAAAATCAGAGAGAAAGTTTCATCGCGTTTTACGACACGGAGCCGCCGCCAAGCCCTAATCTCTCTCGGGAGGGCTGATCTGGAGTCCGTTCGGGGCTCCGGAGAGGGGAATTCATCGCCGTCGTCATCATCAACCATCCTCCATCACCAATTTCATGATGCTCACCGCCGTGCGTGAGTAATTCCATCATAGGCTTGCTGGACGGTGATGGGTTGGATGACATTTACCATGTAATCAAGTTAGTTTTGTTAGGGTTTGATCCCTAGTATCCACTATGTTCTGAGATTGATGTTGCTATGACTTTGCTATGCTTAATGCTTGTCACTAGGGCCCGAGTGGCATGATTTTAGATCTGAACCTATTATGTTTTCATGAATATATGTGTGTTCTTGATCCTATCTTCCAAGTCTATAGTCACCTATTATGTGTTATGATCCGACAACCCCAAAGTGACAATAATCGGGATACTTCTCGGTGATGACCGTAGTTTGAGGAGTTCATGTATTCAATATGTGTTAATGCTTTGGTCCGGTTCTCTATTAAAAGGAGGCCTTAATATCCCTTAGTTTCCGCTAGGACCCCGCTGCCACGGGAGGGTAGGACAAAAGATGTCATGCAAGTTCTTTTCCATAAGCATGTATGACTATTTACAGAATACATGCCTACATTACATTGATGAACTGGAGCTAGTTCTGTATCACCCTATGTTATAGCTATTACATGAGGAATCGCATCCGGCATAATTATCCATCACTGATCCATTGCCTAAGAGCTTTCCACATATTGTTCTTCGCTTATTTAATTTTCCGTTCCTACTATTACAACTGTTACAAAAAGCCAAAAACATTTATCTTTACTTTTGCCACCGTTACCTTTATTATCATACTACTTTGCTACTAAATACTTTGCTGCAGATACTAAGTTATCCAGGTGTGGTTGAATTGACAACTCAACTGCTAATACTCAAGAATATTCTTTGGCTCCCCTTGTGTCGAATCAAGAAATTTGGGTTGTACTTTACCCTCGAAAGCTGTTGCGATCCCCAACACTTGTGGGTTATCAAGACTAATTTCTGGCGCTGCTGCCGTGGAGCATAGCTCTATTCTCTGAGTCACTTGGGATTTATATTTGTTGATCACTATGAAGAACTTGAAAGACGCTAAGACCAAGATTTTGCCCTCAAGTACAAGGGGAGGTAAGGAACTGCCATCTAGCTCTGCACAAGATTCTCCTTCGTTATTAATAAGCTTGCGACGCCTAAACCTTCTACCGCTATGAATTCTGATATGTCGCATGTTATCGATGATGCCACTTCTGCTATGCATGATGAAACTACTTCTGTGTGTGATACTACTTTGCCATTAGGTGAATTCCTTGACGAACAACTTGCTAGGGCTAGAGAGGATGAAAATATTGAAGATGCTATTATTGATGATAGTGATGATGAAAATTCTCCCAATGATTATGTATTGCCTGTTGTTCCTAAGGGTTATGTTATGAATAAAGAAGCTGCTCGAGAAATCTTTTCTTGCAATGATAGATACGATCTTAAGAAATTATTAGCTAAATGGAAGCAACGGTCTCTTAATGCTAGAATGAAACCTGACCCTGCTTTTGCTACTTCACCTATCTGTGTTACTGATCAGGATTATGAATTCTCTGTTGATCCTAATACTCTAGTTGAATCTGATCCTTTTTATGGCCTTGAATCTGAAACTATTGTGGCACATCTTACCAAGTTGAATGATATAGCTACCCTGTTTACTCATGATGAGAAGTCTCATTATTTCTATATCCTAAAACTTGGTATAATTCTCTTGCCCTTGGTTGTGTGTGTAATCCCCAGGATATGATTTATTACTTCTCTGCTAAATATTTCCCTGCTCATAAGAAACAAGCTGCCTTGTGGGAAATATATAATTTTGTTCAAATCAAAGAAGAGAGTCTCCCACAAGCTTGGGGGAGGCTTCTCCGGTTACTTAATGCTTTGCCTGATCATCCACTTAAGAAAAATGAAATACTTTATATCTTTTATAATGGACTAACCGATGCTTCCAAGGACTACTTGGATAGTTGTGCCAGTTGTGTTTTCAGGGAAAGAATAGTCGACAAAGCTGAAATATTATTGAATAATATGTTGACCAATGAAAATAATTGGACTCTTCCTGAGCCAATTCCCGAGGCAATTCCTGAACCAATTGAGCCAATCCCTGAGCCTATTCCTAAACCCACTCCGAAGAAGAGAGGTGTTTTATTTCTCAGTCCTGAAGATATGCAAGAGGCAAAGAAATCAATGAAAGAAAAAGGTATTAAAGCTGAAGATGTTAAGAATTTACCTACTATTGAAGAAATACATGGTCTTAATATACCACCCATTGAAGAACCCCATTATCTTGATAACCCGACACAAGTAGTAAAGGTAAATTCTCTCTATAGATATGATAAAGATGAAATCCCATCTACTAAATTTCATAGCCCTTGCTTAGATGAATTTGATGATTTCATGAATAGACAAGCAAATTTCAATGATTATGTTAGTATACAATTGAAGAATAATGCTTATATGATAGTACGCTTGAATGATTATGTAGCTAGAGTCAAAAGTGAACTTAAACTCACTAGTAAACATGCTTCCATGATTGCTACTCAAGCTGAACAAGTACTTAAGGCTCAGAATGGATTGCTTGCTTAATTAAATAATAAAAATGACTTTGCCGTTAGAGTGGCTACTAGAACTGGTAGAATGACTCAGGAACCTTTGTATCCTGAAGGCCACCCTAAAAGAATTGAACAAGATTCTCAGAATAATAATCTAGATGTTCCTAGTGCTTCTAAGAAGAAGAAAAAGAAGAATGATAGGACTTTGCAAACTTCTAGTGAACCTAATGTAGAAACACCTGAGAATCCTAATAATACATCTATCTCTGATGCTGAAACACATTCCGGAGATGAACATGAACCTGATGATAATGCTAATAGTGATGTTCATGCAGATGCTCAACCTAGTAATAACAATGAAATAGAAATTGAACCTGCTGTTGATCTTGATAACCCACAATCAAGAAACCAACGTTATGATAAGAGAGATTTTATTGCTAGAAAGCACGGTAAAGAAAGAGAACCATGGGTTCAGAAACCCATGCCCTTTCCTCCTAAACCATCCAAGTCAAAGGATGATGAGGACTTTGAGCATTTTGCTGAAATGATTAGACCTATTTTCGTACGCATGCGCTTAACTGATATGCTTAAAACAAACCCTTATGCTAAATATATGAAAGATATCATCACTAATAAGAGTAAAATACCTGAAACTGAGATTTCCACCATGCTTGCCAACTATATCTTTAAGGGTGGGATACCTAAGAAACTTGGTGATCCCGGAGTACCCACTATACCTTGCTCTATTAAAAGAAATTATGTTAAAACTGCTTTATGTGATCTTGGAGCCGGTGTTAGTGTTATGCCCCTTTCCTTGTACCATAGACTTGAATTAAGTAAGTTGACACCTACTGAAATATCTTTGCAAATGGCTGACAAATCAACTGCTATACCTATCGGCATTTGTGAGGACGTGCCTATTGTTGTTGCGAATGTGACTATCTTAACAGACTTCGTTATTCTTGATATTCCCGAGGACGATAGTATGTCTATTATTCTTGGTAGACCCTTTTTAAATACTGCAGGAGCTGTTATTGATTGCAACAAAGGCAATGTCACCTTTCATGTTAATGGTAATGAGCATACGGTGCACTTTCCGAGGAAGCAAATCCAAGTTCATAGCATAAATACTATTGACAAAGTTCCAACTATTTTTTTGGAGGTTTTGAATTTCCTCTCCCTACTGTCAAGAAAAAGTATGATATTCTTATTGTTGGGGATTTTCATATCCCCGTTGAGGTAACTTAGTGTTATTCGAAATTTCTCCGGTTCCGTGTTATTCGTAATGAGTTTGTTAACAAGACTTGATCAACCTTGTTAGTGGATTCATTTTGATGATCACGAGATGGATGAAATTAGAAGGCACAACCTTCTGTACCCTCTTTTTACTTTTTGTTATTTAGATTAAATAAAGCAAAAATAGTATTATCCGTCTGTTTTCTGAATTATCCGTGCATTAAAAAATAGTCCGAAAATAAAAGTGCTCCAAATGCCCTGCAAATTTAGTATGATTTTTTCTAGAATATTTGAGGATTTTAGGCACTGAAGTTAGTACAGGAGGGGTAAGCACCAGGCCACGAGAGAGGAGGGCCCCCCTATAGGGCGCGCCCCCCTGTCTCGTGGGCCCCTGGTGGCCCCCCTCCACTTATGCCAGCACCCACACACTTCATCTTCTCCCCAAAAAAATCTCCATCCAGCTCAAGCCCGAGTTCTAGCTCGTTTTGCTGTGATTTTCGATCTCTTAGCTCAAAGCTCCATTCACAAAACTGCTTTGGGAGATTTTTGCTTGGTATGTGACTCCTCCATTGGTCCAATTAGTTTTTGTTCTAGTGCTTTATTCATTGAAATTTTTTGCTGCGTAGGTGACCATGTTCTTGAGCTTGCATGTTAAATTTTTGAGGTCGCAAGCATTTCCAATGCATGATTTAGGCTCTAGGCACTTGTAGGAGTAGTTGCTATCAATCTTGTTAAGTTTTATTCACTTTTATTTTGAAGTTACTAAAAATTTCAGAAATTTTCAGAAAAAGAAATATGCTTAGAAGAATGTATCAAGGTGGTTCCTCGGAAAAGAAAGGGCCCAGGATTGCTATACGTGAGCAAGATGTTGCATTGCCGAGGGACGCGAATGTACGAGCTTGTGAGTGGCCATCCGATGATTTAATGGTCAGAGCAGGCTTTAAGGAGGAATTTGACGCGTATGTGCATAATGCTGAGCTGGAGGACTTCTTACAAGATAAGGGTCCTCAGTACTATCAATTGACTGATTCCTCTGTGTGGAGGTTTAAATATAACTGTACACGTAATTCTCCTAGTGTCCTATTTGATATTTATGATACGTCTTATACGATGGATTTAGAGGATTTCACAACTGCTTGCAAACTCCCGTAGTGGGGTAATATTAATGATCCTCACAAATCTGAATTTAGAGATTTTCTTGCTAGTATTACAGTGGGAGAATCTAGGGACATAGCACAAGCTACCATAGGGAGCATTCATTTTCCTGCTATACATTATTTTTCTCTCTTCATTGGTAGATGTATTAACGGTAAGGATGAAGCATGTCACATGTGTGTCCCTGATCTGAGTATCCTCAAGAGTGCTGTGTTAGGTTATACAGGTTATAACTTGGGGCAATAGTTGCACGAAGGTTGCAGAATAATAGTAGAAAGGGAAATTTCTTTGGAGGAATTTATGCAACCCGTGTGGCTAATTATCTTAATATAGCCCCGCGAGAGGGGGATATGATTTTACCTCCTGTTTATTTGGATAAAGAAGCTATGTTTAATCATTATTTTCTTGAGAGGAATGAACAATTCCTCCATTATCGATTAATCTATGACAGACGCAACGTCGTCCCTGTTACTCTTCCTGCTCCCTACCTTTTTGATTATTAGACAGAAGGAAGATATGTTGTCACCAGGGAGGAAGTAGTTGAATACGAGAGGGGAGTGGAGGCAGCTCGCCAACACGCTGCAGCTCAGGAGGTGGTTGCCGCTGCATCTCAGTACAACCCCAGTTTCACTTATGGATATCAGCTAGGCGATCCTTGGTATTAGACCAACTTAGGCCAAAAGCTTAAGCTTGGGGGAGTACGTATTTCTCACCGACTTTACATTCATATTCACACACTAGTCGTCGGTGCTCATACTCTTTCATTGTATTATCCATGCTAGTTTAAATTCCTTTTTTCTAGTTTTCTTCTTGTGTGTTTGATAAACCTTGAGAAAGACCAAAAAAATTAGTTAGCTTAATTTCCATGCTTGTAGTAGAAATTAAAATGAAAACCCAAAAAGATTTCTAGTTCTTCTTCTTACTTGTTGGGAGCTTTCTCGTGTAAATAGTTTTATTTTATTTTCTTTCCTTTGGGGGTCGAGAAGACCGTATTGAAAATGCTTAGTGGCTCTCATATGCATGATTGTTTATTTAATTTAGAGCCCATATTACCTGTCTTCTCTTTTGAGTTGAATGCTTGCAGATTCCAGCTTAGTCCAATGTACGTACACTCTTATTATTATACACATCGTTCGGTCGTGCAAGTGAAAGGCAATACTGACGACATATGATGGACTGATTGAGATGAGAGAAGCTGGTATGAACTCGACCTCTCTTGTTTTTGTAAATATGATGAGTTCATCGTTTCTAAGTCAGCCTATTATGAAGAATACATATTTGCAATAACATTTAGAGATTATAGTTGCTTGTGCCATGCTTGATTAGCTTTGAGTTATAATGGTTTACCTTGCATGCTAACATGTTATTAGAATGATTATGATGTGATATGATGGGATGGTATCCTCCTTTGAATGAATTGAGTGACTCGACTTGGCACATGTTCACGCATGCAGTTGAAACAAATCAACATAGCCTTCATGATATTTATGTTCATGGTGGATTATATCCTACTCATGCTTGTATTCGGTGTGAATTAATTTTAATGCATGTTCATGACTGTTGTCGCTCTCTCAGTTGGTCGCTTCCCAGTATTTTGCTAGCCTTCACCTGTACTAAGCGGGAATACTGCTTGCACATCTAAACTCCTCAAACCCCAAAGTTGTTCCATATGAGTCCACTATACCTTCCTATATGCGGTATTTACCTGCCGTTCCAAGTAAAGTTGTATGTGCCAAACTCTAAACCTTCAAATGAAATTTTGTTTTGTATGCTCGAGCAGCTCATGTTATAACTAGGGCTGCCTATATCTTCCATGCTAGGTGGGTTATTCTCAGAGGAGTGGACTCCGCTCCTCATTCACAAGAAAGGGCCAGTAACCGGGATGCCCAGTCCCATGATCCAAAAAGATCAAAGCAAATCAAAATAATTAATCAAAACTCCCCCAGGGCTGTTGTTTGTTGGAGGCACTCGTTGTTTCGAGCAAGCCATGGATTGATGCTTGTTGGTGGTTGGGGGAGTATAAACTTTTACTATTCTGCATGGGAACTGCCTATAATGCATTTAGTATGGAAGATACAGCCATCTCATAGTTGTTGCGTTGACAGCGAAAGTATGCCGCTCAAAATGTTATTCAGTCTTTATTTTAAAATCAAGCTCTGGCACCTCTACAAATCCCTACTTCCCTTTGCGAATGGCCTATCTATTTACTTTTATGTTGAGTCATCACATTTCTTATTAAAAAGCACCCGCTGGAGAGCACGCTGTCATTTGCATTCATTACTATTGGTTTATACTGGGTATGACTTGACTGGATCTCTTTTACCATGAATTACAATGTTTAGTCAGTCCTTGATCTTTAAAGGTGCTCTGCATTTATGTTTTACGGTCTCAGAAAGGGCTAGCGAGATACCATTTTGTTATATCATGTTATGATTGTTTTGAGAAAGTGTTGTCATCCGAGTTTTATTATTATGGCTCGCTAGCTGATTATGCTATTGATATGAGTAACTGTGAGACCCAAGTGTTATTGTGAGTATGTTTAGTTCATAATATTTGCTGAAACTTGAATGCTGGCTTTTCATGTTTACAACAACAAGAGCAAACAGAGTTTGTAAAAGTTTTTCTTTATCACTTTCAGTTTATCAACCGAATTGCTTGAGGACAAGCAAAGGTTTAAGCTTGGGGGAGTTGATACGTCTCCAACGTATCTACTCTTCCAAACACTTTTGCCATTGTTTTGGACTCTAACTTGCATGATTTGAATGAAACTAACCCGGACTGACGCTGTTTTCAGCAGAACTGCCATGATGTTGTTTTATGTGTAGAAAAGAAAAGTTCTCGGAATGTCCTGAAAATCCACGGAGGCACTTTTTGGAATTAATAAGAATTTCTGGGTGAAAGAAATACACCAGGGGGCCCAGGGCCTGTCCACGAGACAGGGGGCGCCCCCCTGTAGGGCGCGCCCCCTATCTTGTGGGCCCCCTGGACCTCCACCGACCTCAACTCCAACTCCATATATTCCGTCTCGCGGAGAGAAAAAATCAGAGAGAAAGTTTCATTGCGTTTTACGACATAGAGCCGCCGCCAAGCCCTAATCTCTCTCGGGAGGGCTGATCTGGAGTCCGTTCGGGGCTCTGGAGAGGGGGATTCGTCGCCGTCGTCATCATCAACCATCCTCCATCACCAATTTCATGATGCTCGCCGCCGTGCGTGAGTAATTCCATCATAGGCTTGCTGGACGGTGATGAGTTGGATGAGATTTACCATGTAATCAAGTTAGTTTTGTTAGGGTTTGATCCCTAGTATCCACTATGTTCTGAGATTGATGTTGCTATGACTTTGCTATGCTTAATGCTTGTCACTAGGGCCCGAGTGCCATGATTTCAGATCTGAACCTATTATGTTTTCATGAATATATGTGTGTTCTTGATCCTATTGTGCAAGTCTATAGTCACCTATTATGTGTTATGATCCGACAACCCCGAAGTGACAATAATCGGGATACTTCTCGGTGATGACCGTAGTTTGAGGAGTTCATGTATTCAATATGTGTTAATGGTTTGGTCCGGTTCTCTATTAAAAGGAGGCCTTAATATCCCTTAGTTTCCGCTAGGACCCCGCTGCCACGGGAGGGTAGGACAAAAGATGTCATGCAAGTTCTTTTCCATAAGCACGTATGACTATTTACGGAATACATGCCTAGATTACATTGATGAACTGGAGCTAGTTCTGTATCACCCCATGTTATAGCTATTACATGAGGAATCGCATCCGGCATAATTATCCATCACTGATCCATTGCCTACGAGCTTTTCACACATTGTTCTTCGCTTATTTATTTTTCTGTTGCTACTGTTACAACTGTTACAAAAACCCAAAAACATTTATCTTTACTTTTGCCACCGTTACCTTTATTATCATACTACTTTGCTACTAAATATGTTGCTGCGGATACTAAGTTATCCAGGTGTGGTTGAATTGACAACTCAACTGCTAATACTCAAGAATATTCTTTGGCTCCCGTGTGTCGAATCAATAAATTTGGGTTGTACTTCACCCTCGAAAGCTGTTGCGATCCCCTACACTTGTGGGTTATCACTTGCCCATGGGAATCCCGGAGTACTCATGTGATTTTCGCTCGGTTCGCCACCCAGGCTCAAAGGGATCATATTATATTTCATGCCTAGAAACTTCCGTGTGCAGCCACAAGCCATTATGGGCTCTGGCATAATTGAGTAAGTTGTGTGAGCTCTTGAAGAGGTGGACTAGCAGATGTAGGGGAAAGTAGGTGTACCGGTCTACCCAGAGTAGAGAGTCAATGCTTCAGAAATACCATGTCTTGATCTTTCGATCATGGATGCGGTCGAGTCTTGTGGGGAAAAGTGTGCAACCTCTGCAGAGTGTATAAACTAATCATGGTTAGCCGTGTCCCCGGTTATGGACAATTTGAGTATCTAGAAGTGGATATTTATGTTGATCTCATCACTCTTTAATTAATGCATTGGGTTTAATGATGATTGTCGGTGTCAAAACCGGCGGATCTCGGGTAGGGGGTCCCCAACTGTGCGTCTAGGCGGATGGTAACAGGAGACAGGGGACACAATGTTTTACCCAGGTTTGGGCCCTCTTGATGGAGGTAAAACCCTACGTCCTGCTTGATTAATATTGATGATGTGTGTTACAAGAGTGGATCTACCACGAGATCAATGAGGCTAAACCCTAGAAGCTAGCCTATGGTATGATTGTTGTTCGTCCTAAGGACTAAAGCCATCCGGTTTATATAGACACCGAAGAGGGCTAGGGTTACACAGAGTCGGTTACAATGGTAGGAGATCTACATATCCGTATCGCCAAGCTTGCCTTCCACGCCAAGGAAAGTCCCATCCGGACACGGGACGAAGTCTTCAATCTTCTATCTTCATAGTCTTGGAGTCCGGCCGATGATGATAGTTCGGCTATCCGGACACCCCCTAGTCCGGAACTCCCTCAGTAGCCCCTGAACCAGGCTTCAATGACGACGAGTCCGGCGCGCATGTTGTCTTCGGCATTGCAAGGCGGGTTCTTCCTCCGAATAATTTATAGAAGATTGTGAACACCAGGATAGTGTCCGGCTCTGCAAAATAAATTCCACATACCACCGTAGAGAGAATAATATTACACAAGTTCAATCTGCTGACGTATTTTTGGCGTGACGTCACACCACTACCAAGCCTTTACTCAAATCGTTTTTATTGTTCCACCTCCGTGCGTTTAGCGAGGCAGTTTCCTTGGCACGTCTTGTCGAAGCAGATATCGTGTTCCCCTTATCCCGGGATTCCCATCAATACGGACGTGGGTAACCCAACCGCGCCATTGATTGTGATGCTTGGGAGCTAAGCGAGTTTTACCAGGCCGGTGGGGACACATGTTCTTGTCCGCCCATATAAGGGGATAAAGATCCAACCCTTTTACCTGGGCCTTCTTCCTCCTTGGCTTATCCATCTCTGCAAACTCGAGCTCCAGCGCCCAAGTCCGCACTTCTCACCTCAACCTTCTCCAACTATGTCTGGAGCGGGAGGCAAGTGGATGGCCTCCTCCGTCACGGACGCCGGATATTTTTCCAGCGACATCACGCATCGGCTCCACGACGAGGGAGAGCTCATCCCTACCCCCAGGCCCCATGAGAGGGTAGTATTTCATCCCCATTTCCTTCGCGGACTGGGCTTCCCACTTCATCCCTTTGTCCGGGGGCTCATGTTCTACTACGGCCTAGATTTCCATGATCTGGCCCCGAATTTCATCCTCAACATCTTGGCGTTTATCGTCGTGTGCAAGGCCTTCCTCTGCATCCAGCCCCACTTCGGCTTGTGGCTCAAGACCTTCAGTGTCAAGCCGAAGGTTGTGAAGGGCAGCCAAGCGGAGTGCGGAGGCGCCATGGTGGGCAGGATGTCCCACATTACGTGGCTGGAGGGCACTTTCGTGGAAACCATCAAGGGGTGGCAATCGGGGTGGTTCTACATCACCGAGCCGTGTGACCCTGATTGGGCAGCGGCCCCCGAATTCAGATCCCGCATCCCTACACGGCTCACCTCCTGGAAAGAGAGCGGCCAGATCTGGGGGGATTCGGACGAGCTGACCGGACTCCAAGCCTGTATCCAGAAGCTGGTGGACAAGAAGCTCAAGCTTGTCAACATAGTCCAGGTCATGCTCATCTACCGGATTCTCCCGTGCCAACGACGGGGCTTCAATATGTGGGAGTTTGATCCGGCGCAGCACCAGACCCTGAGCGGGCTCTTCAACACTACGTACGAAGATGTCTGGAAGGTGCTGTTCAAGGGCGCCGAAGCTCCCGCATCCGCTACCGAAGATCGCGGATTCCGCTCGCAGCGTCCAGCTGACGAGGTAAGTGATTTCACCACTTGTTTTCCATAGTTTGACTCTATGCGGGATCTAAACTCCCTTTACCTTTGACAGGAATGGCTGGCGAAGGCCGAACAGACTATTTGTCCGGCCCCATTGCCAGAGGACCCAGCGGACGCCCGCCTAACGGGGCTGCTGGCTCCGGCACCCCACGTGGTGCCAGAGAAGAAGGCCAAGAAGAAGGCCACGGGGACTCGGAAGAGTTCCCGTTTCCAGGTGCTATCGGATGATGAATCCGAGGCTGACTCCTCCCACCAAGGCGAGGATGAGAAGGAGAAAGCCTCTCCCCCAACGGGGGGAGGGAAGAAAAGGAAGGCCTCCCCAACAAGGGAGGCCGAGGGGTCCAAGAAGGGAAAAACTATTCCCCCGGACTGCTCCGCCAACGCCGGTGACTACGACGAGGACTGGCCTCCAAGGGCCAAGCCCCTGGCGAGATCGTAAGTATCCGGACTCCCGAATAACTTCAAGGTTTTTTCTTTTCGCCACATAATGTCTTTTTAATGCCGCATACAACCCTGTAGTCCGCCCAAGGATGATCTTCCCGCTTCGTCGAGCGGGTCCTTAGGTGCGTCGGATATGGATTCCCTTCCGACTGCCTCCACCCCCCGCGCTGCGGACGATGCCAAGGTGGGATCCCAGGAAGGGACCCACCAGGAGGCGGAGGCCCCGGAGGTGTCACAGGACAACCTCCCGGACTTTGCACCGGACTCAGCCCCGGAACCCACAGTGGCTCCGGAGTCCGGCGGGCGACCCCTTCGCAAGAAGGGCAAGACTGTGACGCCGGCTGCCTCCGTCCAACCGGAGGTGCCGGATAATTTGCTGGAGGTGCTCAACGGCGCCTCCATCGAAGAGGGACACCGCACTGTTATGAGTGCGGTGATTCAGAAGGTGCAGCTCGCCAAGAGCGGGCTGACCGAAGCCTGCAAGAGCCTTCTAACAGGCTTTGAGGTAAGAATTTCAATATGTATAAAATGGTACCGCATAGACAGTAGCCCCTGATGCTCAGTTCGGTGTTCGGGAAGAAAAGCCGGACTGAGGATCTAAAAAAGATATACGCAGGAGTCATAAAAAATGTGTCAATATGGGCTTGCAGGCTGCGCTGCTGACCTCTGCCGCACTGACTGTGGAGGTCAATACTTTAAAGGAAAACCTCGAGTGGTCCGAGAACGAGCTCGGCCGTGCCAAGAAGCAGATCGAGGATAAGGAAGGTGAGTAACACCTTATTAAAATTGTACCTTATAGAAAAGGATTTTGGTTGCAAAAAGAATGACAAGGATAACATGGGTATTACAGGGGCCACTAACGAGGTGGCGACCCTGAAAGAGGCGATGGCCATGGCCGAACGCAATGCGGCCGCGGAGCGAACCGAGCGAGAAAAGCAGGAGATGCGGGTGGCGGAGGTACAACAAGAGCTCCAGGATCTCGTGAAAAAACATGAGAGCCTGGAGCGTGACTCGAAGACTCGAGAGTCTGAGCTTGCAACGGCTCTTGAGAATGCCAAAGCTGCTAAGGCCGAAGCCTACAAGGCCCTCCAGGAGATTGAGGCGGTGAAGAAAATAGCAGCGGGTAAGGCATTTTTCATGCAAAGTAAGCATGTGAGTGTTAATTACCTGTTGCTTACCCGAGTTCAGAGCTCTCCAGGAGCGTTCGCAGATCTTCCTCGCAGCGTGTCCGATGCTTCTGCATTCTACCGGGCCGAGGAGGGGAGCTCGACGGTGAAGGTCTTCTGGTCTGAGTATGTTGAGGCCGGACATCCGGTGCCCCTTAGCGACTAGCTGAAGCAGCTGGTCGAGCTCCACAAGGCGGCCGAACAGGCCATGAGGGGCCTCATAGTTCGGCTGTGGCCTAAGGAGGCCATGCCTGGGAGCTACTTCGGCCTGGTGCGGCGGCTGGTGGATGCGTGCCCATGGGTTGAAGTCATCAAGCACTCCGCCTGTATTGAGGGTGCTCGTCGGGCCCTTGCCTGCGCAAAGGTGCACTGGGCCAAGATGGATGCCCAAAAGCTTGTGACGGACCCGCCACCAGAGGGCAAGGAGCATCGCACACCCGAGATGTATTATAAGAGTGTGCTAAAGGGCGCCCGCACTATTGCGGGGGAGTGCTCCAAAGATGTAATTTTTGAGTAGAATCGCATTTTGTTATCCTGTGCGCTGAAAACTTAGTTCATATGCGCTAAGCAATGCTTGTTAATTTAAAATATTACCTTCTGTGCGGCTATTTATCAAATCTGAGAGATGGCAAGTCGTCGGCTTCAGCCCCCATGCCACGAGTGCTGGGTTGTTCGGGATAAACTTGAGCACTCTTGTTCCCATTTTTGGGTCCATCTAGGGAGGCGCTCAACACAGCGAACAAGGCAACCAGACTTATAATGCTTGAACACTCTCACTTAGCCATAGAATTCTATAATTTTAAATTTCGGCGAAGCCCCTAGTCTTCGGAAGGCCGAATTTGGGGCGCTATCCATGCCTGGACCGGACAAGATCCGGCTCCTCGCTCTAAGCGGCATAAGTCTTTAAGGACTCGCAAAAACCTCTCGAACAGCGACCGGCTCTCGCCTCATCATGCGGTCAGTTTTAGCTTTCTCCACTGAGGCGTTAACCCAGCTCAACTGGGTCGCAATCGCAGTGGTTCTCCCAGTGCTACCTTAGCCGATACAACGGAACGTAAGGTACCAAAACATGGGAGCCGGGCAAACCCAACTATTGACCCAAGACATGATTCGGAGCCGATGCATATAATGCTATAAGTTCGGGGTGCCGCACTTGTGAAAGTGTTCGGACTTATCACACCATGATGCGGGAACCATAAGCCCCTGGTGTGTTTTCACTGCACCAAAGTGTACGGATGCGACGTGTCGAAAATGAACATATGTATGAAAAAGAAATGCAATTATAGGCAAAAAGGTGCTGCATTGTCTTATTCAATAAGTGCTGCTATGAATGCAGAACGATACAAATAGTGCGATAAGCAAGGGATGGGACTGCTAAACATGTCCCCCTCCAGGGGTAGGCTGCGGACTGGTGTATAAAAAATGCTCGTAATGGAGACCACCTGTATATTTGTTGTAGCCTTTGATCCTTCCCTGGCTGTTGCATCGTGAGTTTGGCAGGTCTGCTGCCGGACAGGGCCTCTGACGAACGGAGTCCTGTAGGTAAAAAAGGTGAAAAGAAAAAAAAGAACGACACACTTGAGAGCCCCTGGTGTGGTTGAGCCGCAGTCTGGGCTTATTGTGGTCGTGCCCCTCTCCCCATGCCCATGGTATCTTCAGAGCGTAATGGTGTACGCGAAGGACCTGTTTGGACGTTTTGCAGGGGCTGGGGTTGGGGCCGCACTGCTACGCATGCAAGGAACCTGCCAGGTGGTCTTGTTGTAGGTTACTCCGGGCGCGCTTAGCTTTGTCCGGCCGCTTAACGGCCGAACTCGAGAATTGCCTTAAGAGGCTGCATTGTACTTCTGCCGCGAGAGCCGCTGTATGTTCCTCCGTTTGGAGAGAACGTTCGGTGTTTCCGTTGACCGTGATGACTCCTCTAGGGCCTGGCATCTTGAGCTTGAGGTATGCGTAGTGCGGCACCGCGTTGAACTTTGCAAACGCGGTACGTCCGAGCAAGGCATGATAGCCGCTGCGGAACGGGACTATGTCGAAGATTAACTCCTCGCTTCGGAAGTTATCCGGGGATCCGAAGACCACTTCCAGTGTGACTGAGCCTGTACAATTAGCTTCTACACCTGGTATGACACCTTTAAAGGTCGTCTTGGTAGGTTTAATCCTTGAGGGGTCTATGCCCATTTTGCACACTGTATCCTGATAAAGCAGGTTCAGGCTGCTGCCACCATCCATCAGGACTCTGGTGAGGTGAAATCCATCAATGATTGGGTCTAAGACCAATGCGGCGAATCCACCATGGCGGATGCTGGTGGGGTGGTCCCTTCGGTCAAAAGTGATTGGGCAGCAGGACCATGGAATGAACTTCGGGGCGACTGGCTCCATCGCGTATACGTCCCTGAGTGCACGCTTCCGCTCCCTTTTGGGTATGTGCGTTGCGTATATCATGTTCACCGTCCGCACCTGTGGGGGGAAACCCTTCTGTCCTCTATTGTTCGGCGGTCGGGTCTCTTCCTCGTCATCGCTATGCATCCCCTTGTCATTATTTTCGGCAATTAACTTGCCTGCCTGCTTGAATACCCAACAGTCCCTATTGGTGTGGTTAGCTGGCTTTTCGGGGGTGCCGTGTATCTGGCACAAGCGGTCGAGTATTCGGTCCAAATTGGATGGACCCGGAGCAGTTCTTTTGAATGGCTTTTTCCGCTGACCGGGTTTAGAGCCTCTGAATCCGGCATTGACTGCCGTATCCTCACTATTGTCGCTGTTGATGCGGCGCTTGTTTTTGTTATGACGCGACCTGCCATTTCGGTCCTTGAAATCCGGACTGCCAGATTGTTTGCTGAGGTTGTTGCTACGTGCAAACCAGCTATCCTCACCCGCGCAGAAGCGGGTCATGAGTGATGTGAGGGCTGCCATGGATTTCGGCTTTTCCTCTCCCAGGTGCCGGGCAAGCCACTCGTCGCAGATGTTATGCTTGAAGGTCGCGAGGGCCTCCGCATCCGGATAGTCGACGATTTGGTTTTTCTTGGTTAAGAACCGTGTCCAGAATTGTCTGGCCGATTCGTCTGGCTGCTGAATTATGTGGCTTAGGTCATCAGCGTCTGGTGGTCGCACATACGTGCCTTGGAAGTTATCGAGGAATGCGGCTTCCAGGTCTTCCCAACTCCCAATTGACTCTGTTGGCAAGCTGTTAAGCCAATGCCGGGCTGGTCCTTTAAGCTTGAGGGGGAGATATTTGATGGCGTGAAGATCGTCACCGCGGGCCATGTGGATGTGAAGAAGATAGTCTTCGATCCAAACCGCGGGGTCTGTTGTGCCATCGTAAGATTCGATATTCACGGGTTTAAACCCTTCGGGGATTTGATGATCCATTACTTCATCTGTGAAGCATAGTGGGTGTGCGGTGCCTCTGTACTGGGCGATATCACGACGGAGCTCAAAAGAGCTTTGTTTGTTTTGTTCGGCCCGGCCGGACTTACTGTGTCCGGCGCGACGGTTGTCGTCACGTACCATGGGGCGCCCACGCGATCCATAGATCGATCTTGATTGTCTTGCCTTATCCTCCAATATATCTCGCAAATCCGGAGCGTTCCCCTGTGGCCTTGTGCTTTTCGAGCGATACCGGGGTACGGGTCTAGTGAAGGGCCTAGAGGCCTCTCTGTCGCGACCACGGGGTGGTCGGTCAGCCGTATTTTCTCCTGGTGATGCGGGTTCATACGCTTCCTCCTCTAATCGGGGGACCAACTTGCGTTTAGGGTAGCTTTTGGAGGGGCGTTCGAGCTCATGCTCTTCGGCCGCGAGGACTTCAGTCCATCTGTCGGATAGCAGATCTTGATCAGCTCTAAGCTGTTGCTGCTTTTTCTTGAGGCTGTTCGCCGTGGCCATAAGCCTGCGTTTAAAACGCTCTTGTTCGACGGGATCCTCAGGCACGACGAATTCATCGTCGTCGAGGCTTGCCTCGTCTCCGGAGGGAGGCATATAATCCTCTACCTCTTCTTCTGCCGCTCTCTCATGAGGGCTGGCGTCTCCGTCCTCCTGCGCTTCATCTTGCTGGAGTGGGTTATCTTCGGCACTGTCCGGTGTATTATTATCTCTGGTGCCAGAATCTTCATTCTTGCTGTGGCGGGATTTAGAGCGGCGCCGCTGACGCCGGCGCTTGGGATGTTTCTTGCAGGGGTCATCCTCCTCTGTTCCTTTGCCATTCCCATCCTTTGGGATATCCACCATGTATATGTCATATGAGGAGGTGGCTTTCCAGTGCCCGGTTAGCGCTGGTTCTTGGTCGTCTCCGGCATCGTCGTCCATACCGTCGATGTCCTCGGAGTCGTAGTCTAGCATGTCGGTTAGATCATCGACAGTGGCTACCAAGTGGGTGGTGGGTGGGCTTTGAATTTCTTCGTTGTCCGCATCCCAACCGTCCTGACCGCAGTCCGGCCAGGGCTCTCCTTATAACGAGAGACACTTTAGCGAACTCAAGATGTCGCCGAAAGGTGAGTGTTGAAAGATGTCCGCTGCTGTGAACTCCATGATCGGCGCCCAATCAGATTCGATTGGAGGGGGCGCGGGAGGTTCGGAGTCCGGCGAGGAGTCCGGCACCTCGGAGTCACGAGCCTTATGAGGGACGATGTCAGTGTTCGGCTCTATCGCCGTAGAGGTTGCGGCTCCTGAGGCAGTGTCTAACCATCCGTCCTTGATCTGCACAGCCGGCTCCGAATTAAAGATCGGAGCGGGTTCGGGTGCGGCCTCCAGGGTACTGTCCGGCTGCAGAGCTAAATCATGCCCATCGTGACAGTGCGGCACGCTCGGCTGTGGCTCGAATCCATCGAGGGTCAGGTCCCCGCGGATGTCAGCCGTGAAGTTCAAACTTCCAAATCTGACCTGACGGCCAGGGGCGTAGCTTTCGATCTGCTCCAGATGGCCAAGTGAATTGGCCCGCAGTGCAAAGCCGCTGAATAAGAAGATCTGTCCGGGGAGAAAGGTCTCACCCTGGACTGCGTCGTTGATGATGGTCGAATAATCCATCGAGCCTATCGGTGACGACACAGAGGAACTCTCAATGAAAGCACCAATGTCGGTGTCAAAACCGGCGGATCTCGGGTAGGGGGTCCCGAACTGTGCGTCTAGGCGGATGGTAATAGGAGACAAGGGACACGATGTTTTACCCAGGTTCGGGCCCTCTTGATGGAGGTAAAACCCTATGTCCTGCTTGATTAATATTGATGATGTGTGTTACAAGAGTAGATCTACCGCGAGATCAAGGAGGCTAAACTCTAGAAGCTAGCCTATGGTATGATTGTTGTTCGTCCTATGGACTAAAGCCATCCGGTTTATATAGACACCGGAGAGGGCTAGGGTTACACATAATCGGTTACAGTGGTAGGAGATCTACATATCCGTATCGCCAAGCTTGCCTTCCACGCCAAGGAAAGTCCCATCCGGACACGGGACGAAGTCTTCAATCTTCTATCTTCATAGTCTTGGAGTCCGGCCGATGATAGTTCGGCTATCCGGACACCCCCTAGTCCGGAACTCCCTCAATGATACTTGGTTAATTTTGGGATTTGAGTTGGAGGAACCTTCTCAATCATCGGTATAAACTTTGTAGTAAATAAAATTTATTCCTTTGTTGTAGGGAAAAATTAGCTTTATGCAAAAATTAAACTTAGAGCCTCCACCAGCCAAATATGCATGTAGATATAGTTTCTTGCATTTTTTTGCTCTACAGCGTAACTCTGCCAGCATATTCCATGTGCTGACCTACACAGCTGCAACGTCTCATGTTGCAGACTTTACCGACGGAGAATAAGCTGCGCTAGGTCGTTGTCATGCACTCAGCTATGTCGCTGGAGTTTGATGGACTCATTTATCTTCAAAGCTTCCTCGGATACTTTATTTAGAGGGCCTTAAGCCATATTATTTGTGTAATAAGTACTCTCTATGAGGACCTCGATGTAATAAGACTTTCTCACCCGCAATGATGCTTATGTCTGTACGAATCATGTTAGCAATTGTTGCATTTTATGATTATGAAATTTGGCATATGTATGTCAAAACTGCATTCCTGAATGGATTTTTGGAAGAAGAGTTGTATATGATGCAACCAGAAGGTTTTGTCGATCCAAAGGGTGCTAACAAAGTGTGCAAGCTCCAGAGATCCATTTATGCACTGGTGCAAGCCTCTCGGAGTTGGACTAAACGCTTTGATAGTGTGATCAAAGCATATAGTTTTATACAGACTTTTGGAGAAGCATGTATTTACAAGAAAGTTACTGGGAATGATGTCGCTTGAAGCTAAGTCGGTATTTCCCCAAAGAGGAAGGGATGATGCCGCACAGCAGTGGTAGGTTTTTAACCAAGGTTATCGAACCAGTAGGAGAGCCAAGCAACACAACGTAAACATCCCCTACACAAAAATAACAACACCTCGCAACCCGACGTGTTAAAGGGGTTGTCAATCCCTTTCGGGGTACGACACCTCAAGATAGGCAAAGGACGCGAGGTAAATTTGTAGATTGGATAAATAGATCGCGGAACAAATAAATTGCAGCAAGGTATTTTGTATTTTTTGGTTTAATAGATCTGAAAATAAACAAAAGGAAAAAGTAGATCACAAGGCAAATATATGAGAAATAAGACCCGGGGGTCGTAGGTTTCACTAGTGGCTTCTCTCGAGAAAAATAGCAACCGGTAGGTGAACAAATTACTGTTAGGCAATTGATAGAACTTCAAATAATCATGACAATATCCAGGCAATGATCATTACATAGGCATCACATCCAAGATTAGTAGACCGACTCCCGCCTGCATCTACTACTATTAATCCACACATCGACCGCTATCCAACATGCATCTAGTGTATTAAGTTCATGGAAAATGGAGTAATGCAATAAGAACGATGACATGATGTAGACAAGATCCGTTTATCTATTGCGGAAGATATGGATCCCGTCTTTTTATCCTTAGTAGCAACGATACATACGGGGCAGTTCCCTTTCTGTCACTGGGATCAAGCACCGTAAGATCGAACCCACTACCGAGCACCACTTCCCATTGCAAGATAAATAGATTAAGTTGGCCAAACAAAACCCAAATATCAGAGAAGAAATACGAGGCTATAAGAGATCACACATATAAGAGATAAAAGAACTGAAATAACTTTTATGGATATAAAA
Source organism: Triticum aestivum (assembly GCF_018294505.1). Taxonomy (NCBI): domain Eukaryota; kingdom Viridiplantae; phylum Streptophyta; class Magnoliopsida; order Poales; family Poaceae; genus Triticum; species Triticum aestivum. The sequence continues at coordinate 529,124,057 of NC_057810.1, read as the reverse complement.
AGATATAACTGATCATAAACTCAAAGTTCATCATATCCCAACTAACACACCGCCAAAAGACTTACATCATATGGATCTCCAGGAGACCATTGTATTGATAATCAAGAGAGAGAGAGAGGAAGCCATCTAGCTACTAACTACGGACCAGAAGGTCTACAAAGAACTACTCACGCATCATCAGAGAGGCACCAATGTAAGTGGTGAACCCCTTTGTGATGGTGTCTCGACTGGATCTCGTGGTTCTGGACTCTGCGGCGGCTGGATGAAAATTTTGTCGACTCCTCTAGGGTTTCTGGAATATTGGGGTATTTATAGAGCAAAGAGTCGGTCCAGGGGGCACCCGAGGTGGGCACGACCCACCAGGGCGCACCTGGGCCTCCTGGCGCGCCCTGGTGGGTTATCCCCTCCTTGGGACTCTTCCCAGGTGAAACCAGGGCCCAACTTCTTCCTTCTGGTCCATAAAAAATCATCATAAATTGGCATGGCATTTGGACTCCGTCTGATATTGATTTCCTGTGATGTAAAAAACATGCAGAAAACAGCAACTGGCACTTGGCACTATGTCAATAGGTTAGTACCAAAAAATGATATAAAATGACTATATAATGATTATAAAACATCCAAGATTGATAATAAAACAGCATGGAATAATCAAAAATTATAGATACGTTGGAGATGTATCAGCATCCCCAAGCTTAACTCCTGCTCGTCCTCGAGTAGGTAAATGATAAAACAGAATTTTTGATGTGGAGTGTTGTTTATCATGTCATATCATATTCTTTTCTTCATAGCATGGACATTTGGACTTTTATGTGATTCAAAGCAATAGTCTAGTCTTGACATAATAATTTAGATACTCAAGCATATCAATAAGCAACCATGTCTTTCAAAATATCAATGCTAAAACAAGTTATCCCTAGCCCATCATGCTCAAACATTGATCAATTCATGAAACACACTCGAATATTAGCTACACCCAATACTTAAGTACGATCATATTTTCCCCTAGTTGGTGCTTTTATAAGAGAGGGTGGAGACCCAATTTCAAAAATAAAAATTGCATAAAGTAAAAGAAAGGCCCTTCGCGGAGGGAAGTAGTGATTTTTAGAGGTGCCAGAGCTCAAAGCGAAAAATTAGAGATAAAAATATTTTGGGAGGTGTATCCATCCCACCAACGAAAACGACTTGGAGCATCCTAACACTTTCCATGTGTTGACGCTCAAAAGTGGCACGTTTATAAAGAGTGACTTGAAGCTATGTCAATATTAATTCAAACTTACTATTGAAAGTCACCATGAGATGACTCTCTTCGAGAAGATCAAGATAAATATGAAGATGGTCTAAAACGGAGCTCGGATGTAAAAGTCATGACAAGTTCAGAGATGCTCATGTCAACACCATATTAAAGAATGGCTGGAAACCCAATTAAGATAACTTCATATGGAGAAAGTTTCAACATAAAGGTTGTGTGTCTCGTCGAGGCGATCGATTTTGATATAAAGATCGTCCCAATCGGAGGTTGTATGCAAAAGTTAGAGCCTGCACAGCGCGACCCTCCAGTGAGCAAAATATGACGCCCGGAACCAGACACATATGTGGGCATGTCTGATGAGCTGCGTGAATAATTAGCTGTTTTGCACGAGCGATTTGTCCCTTGAGATGACCTCTGATGAAAAACCGTTCTACATGAAAGTTGTTCGCCTCGTCGAAACGGTCAAGATTGCTTTTGGACTCATTTCCATCCGAGGTCGTTTACCACCACAAAAAAGACCCGGAAAGTGCAGCCAGTTTTAGACCGAACAGTTTTGGAAAGTTCGGATAAAACCAATCTGAATTTGACTAGGGTTTTGGACGTGAATCCAAACCTTTTCCTTGCACGGGAAGTCCAGCCACCTCTTATATACCTAAGGGGTGATGGCCGATTGAACAACACACAATCAATCAATTCATATACCACTTTTTACCTTTACTTTTATCTCTCTCCCCTGTCCTTCTTCCTCGTTCTTCGCTTGTTCTTCTCCATTGAAGGGCGGCGAACCTCGAGGCCCTAGGGGCGATCAGGTCGACCTAGGGCAGCCCATAGCCGCCGCACGCCCTGACGGGGTCCCTCCCGGGCGTGTGGGGTTTCGGGTCTACAAAAAAGCCTGCCGGATTGTCTTGCGTACCGCGCTTCCGGCGGGTCTCCTTCGACATGAGCTGCGGTGCATCACCCCCGACGTCGAGGGTACATGGCGACGTGTTCGTGTGCAAACACACTTTTTGGCGACTCTGCTGGGGACGAAGCTTTGAACAATCTCCGGCCTTTTCTTGCTACGAGGAGAGCGTCATCAAGCGGCTGCAATCTACAACGGTAACATGTATCATCAATCTCCTTACGTAGATGCAAGTAGCCATTATGATGATGTTGCTAGATCTTTTAATGGACATGTCATGTCGGCTAGCCCTAACGAGCAAAGGCCGACTAGTAATTCTATTGGAGAAACTTGGAATTTACAGAATCGCGACATGCAACTTATGAATCAGAATTTACGTGCATCGGCAACATCTTTCAATATGCCGGTGAATAACACGATTTGTTCGAGTGATAGATATATGACACCTCATGTACAGGAGGGCGTCTCACAATTTTATCCATCGGCAGCCAACTCGCAATATGTGGATTCATCCCCAAACATGTCGATGGATGGGAGAATCGGCCATGCTTCCATTAGCTATTTGGCCGGTTATCCTCAAACATCATATACTACACCTCATGATATTAATTGTCCAGTGGCATATGAAACTAAAAATATTCATGACTCGGATCACCTTGGCCGAGTGAATGGAGATTCCGCAGGAGCATATGTGCCTAATATTGCAGGAGATGAGGTGGCTCTGGCCGCATTGAAAAGTTTAGCCCAAAATAAGAAGATTAGTGCTATTTTCCTTGAGCAGCACGAAAAGGGATTGGTTCCTGATTATGAGGCAATAAGAGCTAGGGTTTTGAAAGAAGACGAAGTGTTGCCGATTGATCAAATTGGCGTGAGAAAATATTCAACAACAGTACACATGTCTTCATCTATCATTGCAGCATGTTATACACCCCCTATACAATCACAAAATTTCGGCAACATCAATTCATTGCCTAAAGATCGTATATGTATTGGGGGGCAAGCCGATCCAAGCAGGGCTGAGTTTAAAGAAAAATATGTCGCCCGAATGGACGGGGTCAAGCCAACTCTCACAAGGAATAGCGTTAATGGCTTTACTACACCAACTCTTGAGGAATTACCAACAGAATATCGACAAGCTTATGAAGCACTCAAGAAGAGGCGCGGAGAGGAATATTTGCAAGAATATGTCAAGTCCCTTCTTCCATTCAGCAATCATGATGGCTCCTCTATGATGTTGAGTCAAGCCAAGAAAGAAGCTTTGCAGGCAAATCAACAAGAAAGGGTTCACTCGGCTAATACGGTTGATTCGATTGAAACCGAGTCAAATATGACTAAGTCGTCTACAGCTGAGTTGAACGGTTCCTTTAGTGACAAGACAATGGTGGATTCAATTGAAACCGGGTTGAGCACTGAGACGTTTAGGGTCGAGTGCGTTGCATCGAGCCAGCCGAGTGCATCGTGCCAGCCAAGTACACCATGCCAGCCAAGTGCATCACTGGCTAATACCAATTGCATCAAGCCAATTATTGACAGGTGTACCAAAATAGATGATGTAAGATTCACCGAGCTAAGGAACACCAAACACAGCAAATTGGATGTCCTCGATTTTTCTTGATGTGAGGGAGCTTACATGCTACCCTATGAGTTTCGTGCCAAAAATGTTGATGAGCATCAAGAACAAAGTAATATGGCCGAACACAGTTCCATTAATGATGAACATCAAGAACAAGAAAATGCAGCCGAGCAAAGTTCAACTAACAAAGATCATCCGAGTGAAATCCACTCGGGCAATCCGACTGAAATATACTCGGGCAATCCGAGTGAAATCTACTCAGACAATCCGAATGATGAAGCATGGGATCCAGAAAAAGAGGACGAGGCATTGGAGAATTATTCAGAAGTGGAGCAAGGTATTGTTCCAGTGGTGCAACCATCTCTTCCTTCCAACGTCTTCACAAAGGTACACCTAGCAGATAGTTTATTCAATTTTCGATTCGGTCAAAATCATATTGTTGATGCACCTGTTAGTAAGATTCTAATTAATTTTGAAAGACCAATCGAAATGAGTAGTCTATTTGTTAGGAATGATCTTGTCACTAATCATGATAGTCAACACATGGTATCATTCATAGAGACTGGTAGTGATAACTCATCGCAACCAAAGCTTTTCCCATTATGCCGACTTAAAATTATGTTCATATGGGTAGCTTTGCTTGTTTCATGCCTGGCTAACATTTGGTCTCAAATGAGACGTATATTCTGTAATTGTTTTAGTTGCAGAAACATAAAGCCAGGTCCAAAGTCCTTCGAGATAGCTGATTCAAAAGCATCAGAAAAGGAGGATGGAAAACAATGCATAGCCGAGTCGGATGACGTTAACTCACCGTCACTTGGTTACTTAATTCCAAAGCCGGTATCAAAATATCAGCTGAAATATATACGATGTACCATCAGTCCGGACAAAGATGATCACATTGTCGGTGCATCACCGTCTAATCCAATTATCATAGAAGATCATCATGTCGAACCGTTGGGGCAGGAGCCAGAGCAGAACTCGTTTGAGCATAACGTTGGAAGCTGCTATATGTTTCAGCAATTAACGCAATCAGCCATCCAAGGACGATTGGAGTTTGACGAGACGCACGTAGATGATAAGATGGCTATGATTAACTCTGATGACAAAGTTATGACTCGGCTGCATCAAGCCGGCTCACCCAATGACAGACAGGTACACACTGAAATTGATGAGACCGAGTCGTGGAGCGAGAAAATTACTCAAGTCAACAATCTTGAAGACAGACAGTCCATCTCAGTTATGACGAGTATGCCTAGCACTAGGGGCAACAATAAAATCCAAAGATCGATCCCGGCAATGCAAAAAAGGACAAAGGCAGCAGTAAGCACAAGAGGAGGAAATCAAACGTTACCTTCGCTCAGTTATTGGAAATATATCAAAAAGAGAGCGAAGAAAAATGTGCTTATCGGCCAAGTAGTGCAAAAGCATCAAAATCATCCCCAAGGCGTAAGTGTAATAATCGGGATTGGCGAAAAGAGAAGTTCAATGCAGAAGATACATATTCTACTTTTGGGACACCAATGCCAATGTCATGGACACCTCCCTATGCTGATTCATCATGGGATAGGTATGATTCATGGACACATTATCCATCTTATTACAGATCATCTCACCAAAATTATGCAGCTCCAAGAGGATCATCATTTGATCAACAATCACATGCCAAAGACCGCTTCAATAAAAAAGAATCGGTCCGGAGCTCAAGGGATAAGAAAGAAGTGATCAAGCAAGTTTATCGGGTGAAAAAAGATGGTCGCAAGTGTGCTACTTCAGATTCAATTTCAAGTAACAAAGAGCCGATCAAATTAGTCTTGGCTACAAAAGGCGAAGAGATAAAACAATTAATTGTTGAAGATAAAAGTGCCAAATCTGAATGTGCAAACTTGAAAGTGCCCAAGGTCAAGAAAGAGTTGCCAAAGCAAGAACAGAAGTTACAGCCGGGATGCCCACTCGACTTATCAAGATGGCAAGAGAGAAAGTTGCAAAGGCTAAGTGCAGAAGAGCTAAAAAAGAAGAACATGTCATGGGTTCCAAAGGAGAGCTGCAAGGACAAGAATGATATGCAAGATTCTGTTGCAAAGAAATCGACGGAAATAAAGAAAGGGAAGAATGAAACCAACAAGCAGGTAAGCCGAAGGTTCATATCACATAAGAAAAATCTTCGGCTGGCACATCGTTCGTATTCTTCAACCATGCCATCAATGCCTTTGTCATGCAGTTCTCCACCAGGTATGATTGGTTACCCCCCATGGGTTTATTTTGATCCATTGATGCATTATAATTATTTACATCATGGAAGGATATCACCAAGTCACTATACTTTTGATTAATTGCAATATTATTACTAATCTAAGAGCCGAAATTCCTGGAGTTCATGATTAGATTTATAGTTCCATTTTATTTCGGATTTACAAACTTTGGTGGATGGTTTATGCATGCCCTGGAGGCAAAGATATGTGGATGATAATCTTTTATCGCCCAAAGACATTATCTGGACATGGCCGGTGCGGTATGGTAACATCGTCCTTAGTCATATTGGAGAAGGAACAAGCCAAATGCTAGCTACTGTTGGGCATCAAACTGATTATGAGCATTTTTTATATTGCTTTTGTCTCTCTAGTACCATGGAGATTGTATTTTGTTGGTCTGGTTTTAAAGCAATGGCTAGTATATTGATATTGTTTATATATCTCCTTAAGGTGCTATTTTTAAAGTCTCATGCCGCTTAGAATATCTTGCACAAATAATCAGGCCGAATATAACTGTTCTATTCATGCTAGAAACTCCATTTGCTATATGTGCCGTGCATATTGAGACTTCTGGTGATTCGTGGTAAATGCAACAATTGTCTCAGGTTTACTCATGTTTCGACGAATCACCTATTGTTTATGATTGATACATGTCTAGGTATGATTTTCAACTTGGAATACTTTACTACTGGTCATATATCTAGACATAAAAATTCAAGAGTAGATGAGTTGGTGCACAAACATCAGGCTACTGTGTTGATCATGGTGTATCACATATTTCTCATGAGCCAATGTTTTTGTCTCGCCAATCTAAGTAAGGCCGGACCGAAGCCAGCAACTTCGGCCACTAATGAAATTTTTATGTAGGCAAAAGTAAGGATTGGAGAAAGTTTATTGTTGATTATCTACAAAATCCTAGCAAAAGGGTGAACAATATGGTTCGGAGAATGACCTTGAGATACATATCTATGGAACTTTATCACCGGATTGTTAATGAAGCTGAGAGGGTTTCACCCAAGTTTGCATCAGAAAGTTCACACAGGACATGGCCGATATATACTTATCGTCCTAAGAACATATAAATGGCCGATGGAGTGTTGACATCGTCCTTAGAACAAACTTGGTACAAGTTATTTTTCAGCATGCTAGCTTTGCCGAAAAACAGGGGGGCATGTGTTGACGCTCAAAAGTGGCACGTTTACAAAGAGTGGCTTGAAGCTATGTCAAGATTAATTGAAACTTACTATTGAAAGTCACCATGAGATGACTCTCTTCGAGAAGATCAAGATAAATATGAAGATGGTCTAAAACAGAGCTCGGATGTAAAAGTCATGACAAGTTCAGAGATGCTCATGTCGACACCAGATTAAAGAATGGCTGGAAACCCAATTAATATGGCTTCATATGGAGAAAGTTTCAACATAAAAGTTATGCGTCTCGTCGAGACGATCGATTTTGATATAAAGATCGTCCTAATCGGAGGTTGTATGCAAAAGTTAGAGCCTGCACAGCGCGACCCTCCAGTGAGCAAAATATGACGCCCGGAACTAGACACATATGTGGGCATGTGTGATGAGGTGCGTGAATAATTAGCTGTTTTGCACGAGCGATTTGTCCCGTCAGATAACCTCTGATGAAAAACCGTTCAACATGAAAGTTGTTCGTCTCGTCGAAACGGTCAAGATTGCTTTTGGACTCATTTCCATCCGAGGTCGTTTACCACCACAAAAAAGACCCGGAAAGTGCAGCCAGTTTTAGACCGAACAGTTTTGGAAAGTTCGGATAAAACCAATCTGAATTTGACTAGGGTTTTGGACGTGAATCCAAACCTTTTCCTTGCACGGGAAGTCCAGCCACCTCTTATATACCTAAGGGGTGACGACCGATTGAACAACACACAATCGATCAATTCATATACCACTTTTTACCTTTACTTTTATCTCTCTCCCCTGTCCTTCTTCCTCGTTCTTCGCTTGTTCTTCTCCATTGAAGGGCGGCGAACCTCGAGGCCCTAGGGGCGATCAGGTCGACCTAGGGCAGCCCATAGCCGCCGCACGCCCTGACGGGGTCCCTCCCGGGCGTGTGGGGTTTCGGGTCTACAAAAAAGCATGCCAGATTGTCTTGCGTACCGCGCTTCCGACGGGTCTCCTTCGACGTGATCTGCGGTGCATCACCCCCGACGTCGAGGGTACACGGCGACGTGTTCATGTGCGAGCACACTTTTTATCATAGGCGGTTCCCAAACAGAAAATAAAGTTTATTCCTTTTTCCACCATAACTTTCACTTTCCATGGCTAGCTGTATCCACGGGTGCCCGCCATACCAACACTTTCCAAGGAATTTATTATTTGGCAACATAAAGTAAATTCATTTTTGCATTTCGGGACTAGGCATCCCTAAAACCCTTGCCTTACTCTCGTGCAATGACAAGTGAATAAACACTCATCGTGAGAATAACACATCTAGCATGGAAAATATTAGCTACCCGTTACCGTTCCGCGAGCGAAACAAACACACAAAAGAGAAGTTCATTTTGAAAATTAGAGATAACACATGCAAATTTGCTTAGAACGGCAAAATAATACCGCATATAGGTAGATATAATGGACTCATATGACAAAGCTGGTTTAAAGGATTTTGGATGCACAAGTAGAGGTCATACTTGGTGCAAAATGAAGGCTAGCAAAAAGATTGAGAAGCGACCAACCAAGAAACGAGTAATCACATAAGCAAGCATTAAGCATAATTAACACCAAATAATGCACCACAAGTAGGATATAATTTCCATTGCATGATTATTGACTTGCGTGCATGCATAGGGAATCACAAACCTTAACACCAATATTCTTACTAGAGCACAATTACTATCAACATAACTCACATATCACATCATCATATCTCAAAACTATTACTAAGAATCAAGTTTATTTTGTCCAATGATCTTCATGACATATATTTTTTTCTTTATTTATCCTTCTTGGATATCTATCACTTTGGGACTAATTTTCATGTGTTGCTTTTCATAAGCTCAAACAAATATAAGTGAAGATCATGAGCATAACATATTTTCTTTCTCTAAAAATAATTTAAGTGAAGCAAGAGAGAATTTCTTCAAAATTTTACTAACTCTCAAATAAATCTAAGTGAAGCAAGAGAGCATTTCTTCAAAAATACTAAGCACATCGTGCTCAAAAAGATATAAGTGAACCACTAGAGCAAGTCCATTGCTCATAAAAAATTAAGTGAAGCATAGAGAGCAATTCTAACAAGTCATGGCATAATTTTGGCTCTCTCAAATAGGTGTGTCCAGCAAGGATTGATGTCTTAAAAACAAAATAAAACAAGCAAATACACATATCATACAAGACGCTCCAAGCAAAACACATATCATGTGACGAATAAAAATATAGTCTCGAGTAAAATACTAATGGTCGTTAGAAGAAAGAGGGGATGCCACTCGAGGGCATCCCCAAGCTTAGTTGGTTGCTCATTCTTGGATAATAGCTTGGGATGCCGGGGCATCCCCAAGCTTAGGCTCTTCTATCCTTCTTTCATCCATCGTAAGATAACCCAAAACTTGAAAACTTCAATCACACAAAACTCAACAAAACCCTTGTGAGATCCGTTAGTAAAAGAAAGCAAACCACTACTATAAGTATTGTGTCAAACCAATTCTTATTTTGTTTTTGTATTATATCTACTGTATTCCAACTTTTCTATGGCAAAAACTCATCAAAGAAAACCATAGAGCCATCAAAATAAGCACACAACACAAAGAAGATAGAATCCGTCAAAACAGAATAGTCTGTAGTAATCTGGAACTTTCGAATACTTCTGTAACTCCAAAAATTCTACCAAATTAGGAAGACTAGAATAATTTGTATATTAATCTTCTGCAAAAATAATCAGGGCAAAATCTGTTTTCTGTGATTTATGATAATTATTTTCATGAGTGTAAAGTTTCTGTCTTTTTCAGCAAGATCAAACAACTATCACCCCAGAAGATCCTAAAGGCTTTACTTGGCACAAACACTAATTAAAACAGAAAAAACACAATCATAACAGTAGCATAATTGTGCTAACACTCAAGAACAGAAAGCAAAAAGCAAAAATAAATTTTATTCATTGGGTTGCCTCCCAACAAGCGCTATAGTTTTGCGCCCTTAGCTAGGCATAAAGCAAGGATCTAAGTTTTGTCATCCTTTTTCTTCTTAATTTTCTTAGAAGTATTTTAATCATGGGGTTTTGTGAACACAACATAGAACATATTATCCATGGAAACTTTAGAATTCCTTAGTTGGTTTTCATCGTAGCCCCTTTGATTACCTGCAATAATCCAAGAGTAGTGCTGATTAACATTATTAAAAACTTGGTGGATTATATCTAGAACGGGGACTTCCTTTTTAAGATTCTCATCAAAGATCTTATTATCCCCAAGCAGATTCCTTAGTGCATAATCACTATTGTAAATAATTTCATCTATCATGGGTTTTTCACGATTCATACCATAAAAATCAAAGATTTCCCTAGCTTCCCGTATTAAGTAGTCAAATTCATTTATAAGAACGAGAGTGGCCAACTTTTTGGCCCTAGGATTCTTTATGTCAAGGAGCTCAAGAAACAATCTTTGCAAAGTAGGATGGGTACGAATAAATTTACTTTCAAGTTTCAGAACTAGTGCTGAAATAGCATCCGCATAAGATCTAGTAGTTTTAAGTATAGGAGCATCATCAAGACTTAGATTCCCAACACAATTAAAAAATTATTGAATATGTTCTTTTCCCATAACATTCCCTTGCCCCAAGATAAAAGTTTTAGCATCCAGATTGCCCGTACGTCCAAATTTAGGAGTTAGGCCATCATTTGTTGGTGCCATACCAAAATCACTCATGATTGCAAGCAAAGGATAGATCTGGTGTCGGTGTACTAGAGTAGGGGTACCCTAGTATCCCGAACTCGTGCACGGGCAGTTGCAGCACCCCGCGGCAAGGCTTGCCGGGTGACCGCCAAGACCCTCCGTGGTTCCCATGAAGACCATTCAAGGACAAAGTACTCAAACCAAGGCCCCGACAAGAGGAGCTTGCCGGGAGGGCCAACCAAGGCCCCGGCAAGAGGATCTTGCCGGGAAGAGCCAAGGCCCCGGCAAGAGGATCTTGCCGGGAAGAGACAAGACCCCGGCAAGAGGAGCTTGCCGGGAAGGCCACTCAAGGCATACCAAGAAAGCTTGTCGCGACGCACCCTGCGTCCCGGCAAGATCCGGCAAACGACAAGCTTCCGGACGCGACAAGACGACGGCCGCGGTAAGGAGCTTGCCGCGGGAAACCCCCACTTCGTGCCCGCGCTCCAGCACACCTGCTAACGTGTCGCTCTAGGACTCTCCCAAGCACACGTGGTAGGAGGCCGTGCAGCTAGGGGTACGTGGTGGCGAGCGGAGATGAAGAGAAGCCCATCGTGGCAAACGGTGGCGCTCCTAACGGTCACCTTTTGCACTGTTTAGGAGACTCAGACAGGCATTTAATGCCCTTGTCCCCTGCCGTCAGAGTTAGGTAGGGTGCACTGTATCCACAGTAGCGGTAGCTGCACCTACCGCATCCTTTTCTATTTTTACCCTTCTAGTCTACGTTGCCACCTGTCGGTGACCCCTTGAAAGTATAAAAGGAGGCCCAAGCGCAACGTAGAGGGGGTTCGGCCAGTTCGGCTCATTGGAGACACCAGAAACACTCCCACGCTCAGTCTGGTAGCGTCGATCGCTCCTGAGCAAAGATTCAATACACACAAACAAGCAGCAGTAGGGTTTTACGCATCCGTGCGGCCCGAAGCTGGGTAAAATCGCCCGCGTGCACTGCCTCGATTCGCTCTTTGTGCGCTCTCCGCCTCCTACCGAACCGAAAGGGGCCCTGTCCCCATAGGTGTTGGTGGATCAGCACCCCCCGACATCTGGCGAACGGACAAAGAGAGGAGAATAAAATGGCAAATTTTTGTGAAGTGGGGGAGAGGAAAACGAGAGGCAAATAATGTAAATTGCAAAGAGATGAGATTTGTGATTAGGAACCTGGTTATGTTGAAGATCCTCCCCAGCAACGGCGCCAGAAATTCCTTTTAATGTCGCTTGAAGCTACGTTGGTATTTCCCCAAAGAGAAAGTGATGATGCAGCACAGTGGTGGTAGGTACTTCCCTCAGATATGAAACCAAGGTTGTCAAACTAGTAGGAGAACCAAGCAACACAACTTAAACGGCCCCTGCACACAAAAAACAACACCTCACAACCCGATGTGTTAAAGGGGTTGTCAATCCCTTTTGGGGTACGGCGCCTCAAGATAGGCAAAGGACGTGAGGTAAATTTGTAGATGGGATAAATAGATCGCGGAACAAATAAATTGCAGCGAGGTATTTTTGTATTTTTTGGTTTAATAGATCTGAAAAATAAACGCAAGGAAAAAGTAGATCACAAGGCAAATATATGAGAAAGAAGACCGGGGGGCATAGGTTTCACTAATGGCTTCTCTCGAGAAAAATAGCAAACGGTGGGTGAACAAATACTGTTGGGCAATTGATAGAACTTCAAATAATCATGACGATATCTAGACAATGATCATTACATAGGCATCACGTCCAAGATTAGTAGACCGACTCCTGCCTGCATCTACTACTATTACTCCACACATCGACCGCTATCCAGCATGCATCTAGTGTATTAAGTTCATGAAAACATGGAGTATTGCAATAAGAACGATGACGTGATGTAGACAAGATCCGTTTATCTATTGCGGCAGATATGGATAGCGTCTTTTTATCCTTAGTAGCAACGATACATATGTGTCGGTTCCATTTCTGTCACTGGGATCAAGTATAGTAAGATCGAACCCACTACCGGGCACCTCTTCCCATTGCAAGATAAATAGATCAAGTTGGCCAAACAAAACCCAAATATTGGAGAACAAATGTGAGGCTATAAGAGATCACACATATAAGAGATCAAAGAACTCAAATAACTTCCATGGATATAAAAAGATATAACTGATCATAAACTTGGAGTTCATCAGATCCCAACAAACACACCGCCAAAAGACTTACATCCTATGGATCTCCAAGAGACCATTGTATTGATAATCGAGAGAGAGAGAGAGAGAGAGAGAGAGAGAGAGAGAGGAAGCCATCTAGCTACTAACTACGGACCCGAAGGTCTACAAAGAACTACTCACGCATCATCGGAGAGGCACCAATGGAAGTGGTGAACCCTTTCTTGATGGTGTCTAGATTGGATCTCGTGGTTCTGGACTCTACGACGGCTAGATGAAAATTTCGTCGACTCCTCTAGGGTTTCTGGAATATGGGGGTATTTATAGAGCAAAGAGTTGGTCTAGGGAGCACCCTGTTGGGGAACGTGGTAATTTCAAAAAAATTCCTACGATCACGCAAGATCTATCTATGTGATGCATAGCAATGAGAGGGAAGAGTGTGTCCACATACCCTCGTAGACCGAAAGCGGAAGCGTTATGACAACGCGGTTGATGTAGTCGTATGTCTTCATGATCCGACCGATCTTAGCACCGAACGTACGTCACCTCCGTGATCAGCACACGTTCATCTCGGGGACGTCCCTCGTACTCTTGATCCAGTTGAGGCCGAGGGAGAGTTTCATCAGCACGACGGCGTGGTGACGGTGATGATGAAGTTAACAGCGCAGGGCTTCGCCTAAGAACTACGACGATATAACCGAGGTGTGTAACTGTGGAGGGGGGCACCTCACATGGCTAAACAATGTCAACTTGTGTGTTCTAGGGTGCCCCCTACCCCCGCATATAAAGGAGCAAGGGGGCAGGCCAGCCGGCCCTTGGGCGCGCCAAGGAGGGGAGGAGTCCTCCTCGTAGTAGGAGTTGGACTCTCCCTTTCCTAGTCCAACTAGGAGGGGGGAAGGGGGAAGGAAGGAGAGGGAGAGGGAGAGGGAAAGAGGGGTTGTGCCCCCTTCCCCTAGTCCAATTCGGACTCCCCTTGGGGGGGCACCTCCTGGGCTGCTGCCCTCTCTCTCCCCTAAGGCCCACTAAGGCCCAATACTTCCCCGGGGGGTTCTGGTAACCCCTCCGCCGCTCCTGTTTTCTCCGAAATCACCCGGAACACTTCCGACGTCCGAATATAGCCGTCCAATATATCAATCTTTATGGATCGACCATTTAGAGACTCCTCGTCATGTCAGTGATCACATCCGGGACTCCAAACTACCTTCAATACATCAAAACACATAAACTCATAATACCAATCGTCATCGAACGTTAAGCGTGCGGACCCTACGGGTTCGAGAACAATGTAGACATGACCGAGACACGTCTCCGGTCAATAACCAATAGCGGAACTTGGATGCTCATATTGTCTCCTACATATTCTACGAAGATCTTTATCGGTCAAACCGCATAACAATATATGTTGTTCCCTTTGTCATCGGTATGTTACTTGCCCGAGATTCGATCGTCGGTATCTCAATACCTAGTTCAATCTCATTACCGGCAAGTCTCTTTACTCATTCTATAATACTTCATCCCATAACTAACCCATCAGTCACAATGCTTGCAAGGCTTATAGTGATGACTATTACCGATAGGGCCCAGAGATACCTCTCCGAAACACGGAGTGACAAATCTAATCTTGATCTATGCCAACCCAACAAACACCTTCGGAGACCCCTGTAGAGCACCTTTATAATCAGCCTTTTACATTGTGACGTTTGGTAGCACACGAAGTGTTCCCCGGTATTCGGGAGTTGCATAATGTCATAGTCTGAGGAACTTGTATAATTCATGAAGAAAGCAGTAGCAATGAAACTAACACGATCATAATGCTAAGCTAATGGATGGGTCATGTCCATCACATCATTCTCCTAATGATGTGATCTCGTTCATCAAATGACAACACATGTCTATGGTTAGGAAACATAACCATCTTTGATTAATGAGCTAGTCAAGTAGAGGCATACTAGGGACTATATGTTTTGTTTATATATTCACACATGTACTAAGTTTCCGGTTAATACAATTCTAGCATGAATAATAATCATTTATCATGAATTAAGGAAATGAATAATAACTTTATTATTGCCTAGGGCATATTTCCTTCAGTCTCCCACTTGCACTAGAGTCAATAATCTAGTTCACATCACCATGTGATTTAACACAAATATTCACATCTGTATGTGATTAACACCCATAGCTCACATCGTCATGTGACCAACACCCAAAGGGTTTACTAGAGTCAATAATCTAGTTTCACATCGCTATGTGATTAACACCCAAAAAGTACTAAGGTGTGATCATGTTTTGCTCGTGAGAGAAGTATAGTCAATGGGGTTGTCACATTCAGAGCCGTATGTATTTTGCAAATATTCTATGTCTACAATCCTCTGCACGGAGCTACTCTAGCTAATTGCTCCCACTTTCAGTATGTATCCAGATTGAGACTTAGAGTCATCTGGATCGGTTTAAAAGCTTGCATTGACGTAACTCTTTACGACGAGTTCTTTCACCACCTCCATAATCGAGAAATATTTCCTTAGTCCTCACTAAGGATAATTTTGACTGTTGTCCAGTGATCTACTCTTAGATCACTATTGTACCCCCTTGCCAAAACTCATGGCAAGGTACACAATAGGTCTAGTACACAACACAACATACTTTATGGAACCTATGGCTGTGGCATAGGGAATGACTTTCATTCTCTTTCTATTTTCTGCCGTGGTCGGGCTTTGAGTCTTACTCAACTTTACACCTTGTAATACAGGCAAGAACCCTTCTTTTGACTGATCCATTTTTGAACTTTTAAAAAAAATACCAAGGTATGTGCTTTGTGAAGGTCCAATTAAGCGTCTTGATCTATCTCTATAGATCTTGATGCCCAATATATAAGCAGCTTCACTGAGGTCTTCCATTGAAAAACTTTTATTAAAGCATCCCTTTATGTTATCCAGAAATTCTATATCACTTCCAATCAACAATATGTCATCCACATATAATATTAGAAATGCTACAGAGCTCCCACTCACTTTCTTGTAAATATAGGCTTCTCCAAAAGTCTGTATAAAACCATATGCTTTGATCACACTATCAAAACATTTATTCCAACTCTGAGAGGCTTGCACCAGTCCATAAATGGACCGATGGAGCTTGCACACTTTGTTTGCACCCTTTGGATCGACAAAACCTTCTGGTTGTATCATATACAACTCTTCTTCCAGAAATCTATTCAGGAATGCAACTTTGACATCCATCTGCCAGATTTCATAAAATATGGCAACTGCTAACATGATTCAGACGGATTTAAGCATTGCTACAGTTGAGAAAATCTCATTGTAGTCAACACCTTGAACTTGTCAAAAACCTTTTGCGACAAATCAAGCTTTGTAGATAGTAACACTACTATCAGTGTCCATCTTCCTCTTGAAGATCCATTTATTTTTATGGATTGCCAATCATCGGGCAAGTCCACCAAAGTCCACACTTTGTTCTCATACATGGATCCCATCTCAGATTTCATGGCCTCAAGCCATTTCGCGGAATCTGGGCTCATCATCGCTTCCTCATAGTTCGTAGGTTCATCATGGTCTAGTAACATGACTTCCAGAATAGGATTACCATACCACTCTGGTGCGGATCTTAATCTGGAAGATCTACGAAGTTCGGTAGTAACTTGATCGGAAGCTTCATGATCATCATCATTAGCTTCCTCACTAATTGGTGTAGGAATCACTAGAACTGATTTATGTGATGAACTACTTTCCAATTCAGGAGAAGGTACAATTACCTCATCAAGTTATACTTTCCTCCCACTCACTTCTTTTGAGAGAAACTCCTTCTCTAGAAAGGATCCATTCTTAGCAACAAAGATTTTGCCTTCAGATCTGTGATAGGTGTACCCAACAGTTTCCTTTGGGTATCCTATGAAGACGCACTTCTCCGATTTGGGTTCGAGCTTATCAGGTTGAAGTTTTTTCACATAAGCATCGCAGCCCCAAACTTTAAGAAATGACAACTTTGGTTTCTTGCCAAACCATAGTTCATAAGGCGCTGTCTCAACGGATTTTGATGGTGCCCTATTTAAAGTGAATGCATTTGTCTCTAATGCATAACCCCAAAACGATAGTGGTAAATTAGTAAGAGACATCATAGATCACACCATATCCAATAAAGTACGGTTATGACGTTCAGACACACCATTACGCTGTGGTGTTCCAGGTGGCGTGAGTTGCGAAACTATTCCACATTGTTTCAAATGAATACCAAACTCGTAACTCAAATATTCTCCCCTACAATCAGATCATAGAAACTTTATTTTCTTGTTACGATGATTTTCCACTTTACTCTGAAATTCTTTGAACTTTTCAAATGTTTCAGACTTATGCTTCATTAAGTAGATATACCCATATCTGCTCAAATCATCTGTGAAGGTAAGAAAATAACGATACCCACCACGAGCCTCAGCAATCATTGGACCACATACATCGGTATGTATTATTTCCAATAAGTCATTAGCTCGTTCCATTGTTCCGGAGAACGGAGTTTTAGTCATCTTGCCCATAAGGCACGGTTCGCAAGTATCAAATGATTTATAATCAAGTGGTTCCAAAACTCCATCTTTATGGAGTTTCTTCATGCGCTTTACACCGATATGACCCAAACGGCAGTGCCACAAATAAGTTGCACTATCATTATCAACTTTGCATCATTTTGGCATCAATATTATGAATATGTGTATCACTATGATCAAGATTCAATAAATCATCAACATTGGGTGTATGACCATAGAAGGTTTTATTCATGTAAACAGAATAACAATTTATTCTCTGTCTTAGATGAATAATCGTATCGCAATAAACATGATCTAATCATATTTATGCTCAACACGAACACCAAATAACATTTATTTAGGTTCAAACACTAATCTTGAAAGTATAGGGAGTGTGCGATGATGATCATATCAATCTTGGAACCACTTCCAACATACATCATCACTTCACCCTCAACTAGTCTCTGTTTATTCTGTAACTCCTGTTTCGAGTTACTAATCTTAGCAACCGAACAAGTATCAAATACCCAGGGGATACTATAAACACTAGTAAGGTACACATCAATAACCTGTATATCAAATATACCCTTGTTCACTTTGCCATCCTTCTTATCTACCAAATATTCAGGGCATTTTCGCTTCCTGTGACCATTTGCCTTTGCAATATAAGCACTCAGTTTCAGGCTTTGGTCCAGCTTTGGGCTTCTTCACGGGAGTGACAACTTGCTTGTCATTCTACTTGAAGTTCCCTTTCTTTCCCTTTGCCCTTTTCATGAAACTAGTGGTCTTGTCAATCATCAACACTTGATGCTCTTTCTTGTTTTCTACCTTCGTCGATTTCAGCATCATGAAGAGCTCGGGAATCATTTTCGTCATCCCTTGCATACTATAGTTCATCATGAAGTTCCAGTAACTTGGTGATGGTGACTAGAGAACTCTGTCAGAAACTATCTTATCTGGAAGGTTAACTCCCACTTGATTCAAGTGATTGTAGTACCCAGACAATCTGAGCACATGCTCACTGCTTGAGCTATTCTCCTCCATCTTTTAGCTATAGAACTTGTTAGAGACTTAATATCTCTCAACTCGGGTATTTGCTTGAAATATTAACTTCAACTCCTGGAACATCTCATATGGTCCATGACGTTCAAAACGTCTTTGAAGTCCTGATTCTAAGCCGTAAAGCATGGTGCACTAAACTATCAAGTAGTCATCATGCTAGCCAAACGTGCATAATGTCGGCATCTGCTCCTGCAATAGTTTTGTCACCTAACGGTGCATCAAGGACATAATTCTTTTGTGCAGCAATGAGGATAAACCTCATATCACGGACTCAGTCCGCATCATTGCTACTATCATCCTTCAACTTAGTTTTCTCTAGGAACATATAAAAACATAGGAAAGCTACAACGCGAGCTATTGATCTACAACATAATTTGTAAAATACTATCAGGACTAAGTTCATGATAAATTAAGTTAAATTAATCATATTGCTTAAGAACTCCCACTTAGATAGACATCCCTCTAGTCATCTAAATGATCATGTGATCCAAATCAACTAAACCATGTCCGATCATCACGTGAGATGGAGTAGTTTTCAATGGTGAACATCACTATGTTGATCATATCTACTATATGATTCACGCTCGACCTTTCGGTCTCCAATGTTCCGAGGCCATATCTGCATATGCTAGGCTCGTCAAGTTTAACCTAAGTATTCTGCATGTCCAAAACTGACTTGCACCCGTTGTAGGTGAACGTAGAGCCTATCACACTCGATCATCACATGGTGTCTCAGCACGAAGAACTGTAGCAACGGTGCATACTTAGGGAGAACACTTGTGCCTTGAAATTTAGTAAGGGGTCATCTTATAATGCTACCGTCGTACTAAGAAAAATAAGATGCATAAAGGATAAACATCACATGCAATCAAAATATGTGACATGATATGGCCATCATCATCTTGTGCTCATGATCTCCATCATCGAAGCATTGTCATGATCTCCAACGTCACCGGCACGACACCCTAATCTCCATCGTAGCATCATTGTCGTCTCTCCACCTATTGTTCCTACGACTATTGCTACCGCTTAGCGATAAAGTAAAACAATTACATGGCGATTGCATTGCATACAATAAAGCGACAACCATATGGCTCCTGCCAGTTGCCGATAACTTTGTTACAAAATATGATCATCTCATACAACAATTTATATCACATCATGCCTTGACCATATGACATCACAACAAGCCCTGCAAAAACAAGTTAGATGTCCTCTACTTTGTTGTTGCAAGTTTTACGTGGCTGTTACAGACTTCTAGCAAGAATCGTTCTTACCTACGCATCAAAACCACAACAATTTTTCGTCAAGTGTGATGTTTTAATCTTCAAAAAGGACCGGGCGTAGCCACACTCGATTCAACTAAAGTTGAAGAAACAGACACTCACCAGCCACCTTTGTGCAAAGCATGTCGGTAGAACCAGTCTCGCATAAGCGTATGCGTAATGTCGGTCTGAGCCGCTTCATCCAACAATACCGCTGAATCAAAGTATGACATACTGGTAAGCAGTATGAATATTATCGCCCACAACTCTTTATGTCCTACTCGTGCATATAACATCTACGCATAGACCTGGCTCTGATACCACTGTTGGGGAACGCGGTAATTTCAAAAAAAATCCAACGATCACGCAAGATCTTTCTATGTGATGCATAGCAACGAGAGGGGAGAGTGTGTCCACATACCCTCGTAGACCGAAAGAGGAAGTGTTATGACAATGCGGTTGATGTAGTCATACGTCTTCACGATCCGGCCGATCTTAGCACCGAACGTACGGCACCTCCATGATCAGCACACGTTCAGCTCGGGGACGTCCCTCGTACTCTTGATCCAGTTGAGGTCGAGGGAGAGTTTCTTCAGGACGACTGCGTGGTGATGGTAATGATGAAGTTACCGGCACAGGGCTTCGCCTAAGCACTATGACGATATGACCGAGGTGTGTAATTGTGGAGGGGGGCACCACACACAGCTAAATAATGTCAACTTGTGTGTTCTAGGGTGCCCCCTGCCCCCGTATATAAAGGAGCAAGGGGGAGGCCGGTCGACCCTTGGGCGCGCCAAGGAGGGGAGGAGTCCTCCTCCTAGTAGGAGTAGGACTCCCCCTTTCCTAGTCCAACTAGGAGGGGGAAGGGGGAAGGAAGGAGAGGGAGAGGGAGAGGTAAAGAGGGGTTGCACCCCCTTCCCCTAGTCCAATTCAGACTCCCCTTGGGGGAGGCTCCACCTCCTGGGCTGCTGCCTTCTCTCACCCCTAAGGCCCACTAAGGCCCAATACTTCCCCGGGGGGTTCTGGTAACCCCTCCGGCGCTCCGGTTTTCTCCGAAATCACCCGGAACACTTCCGGTGTCCGAATATAGTCATACAATATATCAATCTTTATGTCTCGACCATTTAGAGACTCCTCGTCATGTCCGTGATCATATCTGGGACTCCGAACTACCTTCGGTACATCAAAACACATAAACTCATAATACCAATCGTCATGGAACGTTAAGCGTGTAGACCCTACGTGTTCGAGAACTATGTAGACATGACCGATACACGTCTCCGGTCAATAACCAATAGCGGAACCTGTATGCTCATATTAGCTCCTACATATTCTACGAAGATCTTTATCAGACAAACCGCATAACAACATACATTGTTCCCTTTGTCATCGGTATGTTACTTGCCCGAGATTCGATCGTCGGTATCTCAATACCTAGTTCAATCTCATTACCGGCAAGTCTATTTACTCGTTCCGTAATACTTCATCCCGTAACTAACTCGTCACAATGCTTGCAAGGCTTATAGTGATGAGTATTACCGAGAGCCCAGAGATACCTCTCCGAAACACGGAGTGACAAATCCTAATCTCGATCTATTCCAACCCAACAAACACCTTTGGAGACACCTGTAGAGCACCTTTATAATCACCCTTTTACATTGTGACGTTTGGTAGCACACAAAGTGTTCCTCTAGTATTCGGGAGTTGCATAATCTCATAGTCTGAGGAACTTGTATAAGTCATGAAGAAAGCAGTAGCAATGAAACTAACACGATCATAATGCTAAGCTAATGGATGGGTCATGTCCATCACATCATTCTCCTAATGATGTGATCCCGTTCATCAAATGACAACACCTTTCTATGGTTAGGAAACATAACCATCTTTGATTAACGAGCTAGTCAAGTAGAGGCATACTAGGAACTATATGTTTTGTCTATGTATTCACACATGTACTAAGTTTCTGGTTAATACAATTCTAGCATGAATAATAAACATTTATCATGAATTAAGGAAAAAATAACTTTATTATTGCCTCTAGGGCATATTTCCTTCACACCCGAGGTGGGCACAACCCACCAAGGTGCGCCTGGGCCTCCTGGCGCGCCCTGGTGGGTTGTCGCCTCCTCGGGACCCCCCCCCCCCCAGGTGCAACTAGGGCCCAACTTCTTCCTTCTGGTCCATAAAAAATCATCATAAATTGGTGTGGCATTTGGACTCCGTCTGATATTGATTTCCTACGATGTAAAAAACATGCAGAAAACAGCAACTGCCACTTGGCACTATGTCAATACGTTAGTATCAAAAAGTGATATAAAATGACTGTATAATGATTATAAAACATCCAAGATTGATAATAAAACAGCATGGAATAATAAAAAATTATAGATACATTGGAGACAGGACCACTGCTTTCATGAGGTGGTGGCAGATGATGCCTTCAAATGGATCTGGAGATCAAAATGCACCAATAAATGGAGGGTTTTTGCATGGCTCCTTCTAGCGGACAGACTGAATACCAGAAACATGCTAAAGAGGAGAGGCATGAAGCTACGTGATGATGTATACGCCTGCCTTCTCTGTGACAGCTCGCCTGAAGAAACAGTTGAGCATCTTTTCTTTCATTGTCCGTTCAGTAGGGCTTGCTGGATGCATCTGGGGATCGATTGGATGAGCAGAGGTAACAGACTTCAAATTATGCATGAGGCAAGAGCCAGGTGGACGAACCCTATGTTTATGGACATATTTATCATTTCGGCCTGGAGCATTTGGAAGGAGCGCAACAACAGACACTTCAGGGGGGTGCTGCCCACGTTCGAGGGGTGGCTCCTCAGGTTCAAGACCGATTTCCATTTGATGAGATACAGAGTCAAGGAGGCTCTGGTGCCATTTGTGAACAGTTTTGTCACTTCTATCTAGCTTGCCAAAACAGAGCGCTCCTTGTATTGTATCTTGTCCCCCCCCCCTCTCTTCCTCTCTAGTGGTGAGGGTTTGACATACCCATCCTAATGTAACACCACAGAGTTGTACATGTACCCTTGAGTTGAGTTAATTTGAAGTCAGTGAGGGGCTGCCCTCACTGTCCAAAGTTTCAAAAAAAAGACGTATCAAGGAGCTCTGTAGCATTTCTAATATTATATGTGGATGACATATTGTTGATTGGAAATGATATAGAATTTCTGGATAGCATAAAGGGATACCTGAATAAGAGTTTTTCCATGAAAGACCTCGGAGAAGCTGCTTACATATTAGGCGTCAAGATCTATAGAGATAGATCAAGACGTTTAATTGAACTTTCAAAAACCACATACCTTGATAAAGTTTTGAAGAAGTTCAAAATGGACCTGTCAAAGAAAGGGTTCTTGCATGTGTTACAAGGTGTGAAGTTGAGTCAGACTCAATGCCCGACCACTGCAGAATATAGAGAGAAAATGAAAGTCATTCCCTATGCTTCAGCCATAGGTTCTATCATGTATGCAATGCTATGTACCATACATGATGTGTGCCTTGCTATAAGCATAACAGGGAGGTACCAAAGTGAAAGTGCAACTATCCCTAGGTGGTTTTGGTAATTCATAACAACATATAGCTCATTGAGCTAATGCTATTCCAAGACTATTATTTCAGGAAAGCTCAATGAATGGCATGGCATGGATGATGAAAGTGGATCCCTCAAAATATCAAGGACAAAGGATTGGCTCAAGCTCAAAAGCTCAAGACTCTTCATTTTACATTTTAGTGATCCAAGATCACATTGAGTCTATAGGAAAAACCAATACTATCAAGGAGGGATGAGGTGTTGCTTAATGAGCCTCTTGCTTCAAATGCTTAGTGATATGCTCCAAAACTCTCCACTACTTTCTCACATCCACATATGACCTAAACCTAAAGTCAAAATCGGTCACACCGATTCTTTCTATCCGGCGCCACCGAGTTCAAATGTCATAGCCACTGCCACAAACCCTAGGCAAATCGGTCTCACTGATAGGGATCTCGGTCTCACCGAGATGGGATTGTAATCTCTCTGTTTCCCTTCGTAACGTTTCGGTCTAACCGAAGTGAGCGATCGGTCCCATCAAGATTGCAATGTAAACTCTCTGTTTCCTTTTTGTAACATTTCGGTCTCACCAAAATGAGCGAATCGGTCGCACCGAGTTTAACTGACCAACTATCTGGTTAGCTTATTACCAAAATCGGTCTCACCGAGTTTGTGTAATCGGTCTTACCGAGATTACGTTATGCCCTAACCCTAACCATATCGGTCCTATCGAGTTGCATGTCGGTCCCACCGAAAACCCTAACGGTCACTAGGTTTACTAAATCGGTCCGACCGAGTTTGATGATTCGGTCCCAGCGAGATTGGTAAATTGTGTGTGACAGTTAGATTTTGGGTGGAGGCTATATACCCCTCCACCTCCTGTTCATTCGTGGAGAGAGCCATCAGAACAAACCTACACTTCCAACTTACCAGTTCTGAGAGAGAACCACCTACTCATGTGTCGAGGCCAAGATATTCCATTCCTACCATATGAATCTTGATCTCTAGCCTTCCCCAAGTTGCTTTCCACTCAAATCTTCTTTCCACCAGATCCAAATCCTATGAGAGAGAGTTGAGTGTTGGGGAGACTATCATTTGAAGCACAAGAGCAAGGAGTTCATCATCAACGCACCATTTGTTACTTCTTGGAGAGTGGTGTCTCCTAGATTGGCTACGTGTCACTTGGGAGCCTCCGACAAGATTGTGGAGTTGAACCAAGGAGTTTGTAAGGGCAAGGAGATCGCCTACTTCGTGAAGATCTACCGCTAGTGAGGCAAGTCCTTCGTGGGCGACGGCCATGTTGGGATAGACAAGGTTGCTTCTTTGTAGACCCTTCTTGGGTGGAGCCCTCCGTGGACTCGCGCAGCCGTTACCCTTCATGGGTTGAAGCCTCCATCAACGTGGATGTACGATAGCACCACCTATCAGAACCACGACAAAAACATCCGTGTCTCCAATTGCGTTTGAATCCTCCAAACCCTTCCCTTTACTTTCTTGCAAGTTGCATGCTTTAATTTCCGCTACCTATATACTCTTTGCATGCTTGCTTGAATTGTGTGATGATTGCTTGACTTGTCCAAAGATAGCTAAAATCTGCCAAAGTCTAAAATTGGGAAAGGTTGAGTTTTTAATTGGTCAAGTAGTCTAATCACCCCCCCTCTAGACATAATTCAAGGTCCTACAAGTGGTATCAGAGCTTTGGTCTCCATTTGCTTTGATTTCCATAGCTTTTGGTGGTCATAGCCTTGGTTTCACAACCTAGGATAGTATGGCGTCTAGCGAGGGAAATTATCATCATAGAGGTCCTTACTTTGATGGTACTAATTTTGCTAGTTGGAAGCATATGATGAAAATGCATATTCTCGGACATAACCCCGCCGTTTGGGCTATTGTTTGTATTGGCTTGCAAGGTGAATTCTTTGATGGGAGAGAGTCGAACCGTGAAGCTAGTGCGGATGAATTGAAGATGCTGCAATACAACGCTCAAGCTTGTGATATCCTCTTCAACGGATTGTTCCCCGAAGAATTCAACAAAATCAGCCGTCTTGAGAATGCAAAGGAAATTTGGGATACTTTGATTGATATGCATGAAGGTACCAACTCCGTCAAGGAATCCAAGTTGAATGTGCTCCAAAGTCAGCTTGACAAGTTCAAAATGAAGGATGGTGAAGGTGTCGCTGAAATGTACTCTAGGCTTGCTATTATCACAAATGAGATTGCCGGCTTAGGGAGTGAAGAGATGACCGACAGATTCATCATCAAGAAGATCCTAAGAGCATTGGATGGAAAGTATGATACCGTGTGCACATTGATTCAAATGATGCCCAATTACAAGAATCTCAAGCCAGCAGAAGTCATTGGTTGAATTGTTGCTCATGAGATGTCACTCAAGGATAAGGAGGAACTTCACAACAAGTCAAGTGGTGCTTACAAAGCCTCATGTGAAGCCCCCACATCATCAAGTGAGAAACAAACCTTCAATGAAGAATTGAGCTTAATGGTGAAGAATTTCAACAAATTCTACAAGAGTAGAAGCAAAGAAAGAAGCTCTAAGTCAAGGTCCTAAAATGACAAAAGATCTAGTCGAGAGTGAAATTGCTACAATTGTGGGAGACCTAGACACTATTCCAATGAGTGTACGGCACCCTACAAAAGAAGAGAAGATTCTCCAAAAAGAAGAAGTAGAAGAGAAGAATCACCACCAAGAGAGAGGAGGAGTAGAGATGATCGTTATGAACGAAGACCCTCACGGAGAAGCAAGGATTCGGAAAGGAAGGACAAGTCATCAAAGAGCTACACAAAATGAAGACATCAAGCTCATGTTGGTGAATGGGTATCCTGTTCCGACTCTGAACATCACTCCGAGAGAAACTATCACTCCGACTCCGAACATACTCAAGATGAAGGTGTTGCCGGTCTAGCACTTGTGTCAACCAACTCCTAGGACATATTTGAATCACCAAATGAAGGAATTGGAAGATGCTTCATGGCTAAAGGCCCTAGGGTAACTCATCCCGAGTATGTTGATTTTAATAGTGATGAAGATGACTTGTTAGGTGATGATGATTTACTTATTGACAACTCTAGTGATGAATACTATGATGAAACGTCAATTAATCATGCTAAACAAGATAAAACGAATGACAATGATAAGGAGAAGATTGAGCTTCTAACTAAAGAACTAAACACTCTTAATTTAGCTCATGAAACTATCTTAGAAAATCATCGAGAACTTTTAAGGGCTCATGAGAAGTTACGCTTTGAAAAGCTCAATCTTCAGCAAGAGCATGAGTTCTTAAAGGCAATCAATGATGATCTTCGCAAGAAAAGTTCTTCTTATATTGCCAAGCGTTTACTCTTATCTACTTACATGCCTCAAGTCAAGTCTAGTAACAAGTACAAGAAAGATCCTTCCTCTAGTAGTAACAATAACAATGCTAAATCCAATATTGCTGCTTCTAGTAGTTCTCTTGATTCCACTAATGATTCTCTTAGCCAAGTTACACTTGAGCAAGAAAATAGCTTATTGAAGGGAATTATATAGAAAGGTGTATACAAGAGCCTTGCCGGGAGTAAGCAATTCAAGGAAATTGTACGCAAGCAAGGAAGGCACCGGAAGAATCAAGGTGTTGGTTTTGAATGAAAGTTCAATGCCAATGGAGTTGAGTGGGAAGAAGATCAATACCCAAGACGGAGTTTGTTCCTCAACAAGAGAAGTATGATCCAACTTCCTTCAAGGGAACACAAGCACAAGATGATCTTCCACCACAAGACCACAAGAACAAAGGCAAGGACAAGCTTCAAGAGGAGATTGATGCATTTAAAGAAGCACCTAGGGCCTTGGTCAAGTGGGTTCCCAAGACTACGTCAAGTTCTACTTCATCAAGCACAACTACTACACCAAGGATTACCATCAAGATGATGTGGATCCCGAAGAAGAAGAACTAGAGAGTTCTTGAGGGTGACTCCGCCAACATTCTTCACTCATATCATTTTGGCAAGGACAAGTGCAATCAACTTCCACATCTTGCACTATTTCAAGGAGTCACAAACCCTCATGTTGGTAAGGCAAGGGACAAGGTAACCTAATGATTTCATGGACATCATCTTGTGTGTGCATCACTCTATGTCTATGAATATTCTTGTTTGTTCCTTGTGGGACTAACCCATGTAGGTATGTTGAAAGTGCAACTCACTCCAAAGGATTGCTCCAAATGATCTACATCAACATTGAGCATCCACATCTTCAACACCTACATGAAGTCATCATCGACAAAACCCAAGGTTAGTTTATCCCTCTAAGGGGGGATCTCACATCTAGGGGGAGCTTACCTCTAAGAATTGAGTCAAAGCAACTCTAATGATGTGAACACATCAATGCATTATGTAAAAGTGGTAACCCCACTTGAGCTTAAACGATGAGTATGACCTATGATCAAATGTTCTCATTTGACACCTAAGTCAATATACTCATATGTAGATGACCTAGTCATCGCCAATTGTTTGATAAATGCTAGAATTGGTTGTGCATGCTTTACCACATATTTCATTTGTCATTCTATTGAGTGAGCATGTTGGTTGCATATTTTTCTCATTCAAGGACATCCACTTGTTGTTTTGATTGATTGGCTTCTTTTTCTTTGGCCAAGTGGATGGACAAGAATGCCTAAGAACCTTCTCTAGCTATCTATGCTTTTCTCGTCTCAAAATCTATTCATGCTACATCACAAAATTTGATCAAGTCAGATTCGAACCACTCTGTGTGAAGAGCACTTGGAGTCCCCGATTCGTCATAGACATAAACTTCCAAAACTTCTTTGTGATTTTCGGTCTGACCAATTCCTCCATTTCAGTCATACCGAGATCATTAAGTCGATCTAGGTTTTCAATCTCGGTGCAACCGATTTGAACTTTTCGGTCACACCGAGTTGTTGTAACTGTATACAGTTATGCATCTCGGTGCCACCGAGTTGTTCCACTCGGTCACAGCGACAGTGTCGGGCTATATATTCTCACGGGCGAATTTTGGAAAACTTTCTCCGAAACTCCTCGCCCGTACATAGCTCGCTCTGCCTACTAGGTCTATGGATCGTCGACTTCGTCGCCAGCCGCCTCCTGTCGCTGGTCCCCGTCGCCGTCAATGGAATTCACCCCCGCCATTGCCGCTGTAGTGAGTTCATCAACAAGCTAGGGTATGAACTCGATCACAGTGCTATCCTCGTCTGATTCCTAGCACATTGTGTTCATTATGATTCTTGCCACGATTGAGACACTCCTATCCAGTTAATACAATCCTTAGAATAGATGCGATTTGAAAATTTAGGGTTAGGTTTCCGCCGAAACCATCTCGGACCCACCGAGTTGAAAAACTCGGTCCCACCGATTTGGCTAACTCCATTGCACTAGTAAGTATCGGTCTGACCAAGAATTACAAATCGGTGTGACCGATTTTAGAACTTTGTGAAACCCTAGCAATCTTGGTGCCACCGAACTGTGACTCGGTCCTACCGAGTTCACCAGTTTAGGTTCCAAAACTGCTTCGGTATCACCGAGTTTGAAAATCGGTAGATCCAAAATGCTTTCTATGGAAAACTAAAACTGAGTTTTTGAATCATCCTTTCGCAAAAATCTCTGTATTTTGTGATGCTCATCCATTCTATCTCATCTATAACTATTCACAAGGTAGCAGTCAGTGTTTTTCAGCATGTCAGACCAAAGTGATAGTCAGAACAAGTTAGCAGAGCAGATTCACATGAGTGAGGGCACTAGTCCCTCTAGCAGCTCAGATGAAGGGAGCAGAAGCACTCCAAGCAATCTGCCTAAAGCTGCCACAAGGACAAGAAAGAAGAAGACCTCAGAATCTGAGGATGAGGATTATATAGCAGAAGAAGATGAGGCTACTTCCAAGAAAGTAGAGATCAAGAAGGTGTACAACTCAACTGCAGTAAAGCCAGGCATGAAGATCAAAAGGCCTGTAGGTAGACAACCAATGTCCAAAGCTAGAGTCTCCACACAAGTTTCTTTGGAATCCCAACCAAAAGAGCTATCTGCAGAAGGAAAGAAAAGGAAAGAAAGGGTCAAGAAGACCATGGCCAGAGTTGTTGGTCAACCTTCCATGATGGAAGAGGGAGAAGAGGTTGTTGAACCAGCACCCAAGGCACAAAAGCTGATGGGTGATGTTATAAAGTCAGGGGCTGCAACATCAAAGCCCAAAGAAGCACCCAAAGCTGCCCCCAAGCCTAAGATTGCACCAAAGAGGAATACCAGGAGTATACCAGCCGCTGAGAAGAACAAGGCCCCAATGCCTGATGTTGCTGCTGAGGAAGATGAAGAAGGGCAGGTCCTAAGGAAGCTCAAACCCAAGATTCCAGACCACAATGATGCTCATCCTGTGGCTGAGAACATGAAGATCAGGAGAGATCTAGGGTGGAGGCTATGGAGAGAGTCAGATCCATATGCCACCAGGAGAAGGACTGCTATTGATTACAGGTTCCCTACCAAGGAGCAACAGGACTTCTATGAGATAATCTTGTTGGACAAGAAGCCCATAGTTTGTGATATGAGGTGGGTCGACTGGACCTACATGAAAGAAAATGAATAACACTATCATGGAGTGCAAGAAAGTTTTGTTGCTTGTGGAGTTGCAGATTTTGTTGGGCAGAAGCTCACAAACTGGAATGATGAACTCATTATGCAATTCTACTCCACAGCACACTTCCATCCAGATGGCAGGATAGTTTGGATGTCTGAAGGAACGAGATACCAATCAACCATAGAGGAATGGGCAAGTCTGATCAATGCCCTAGAGGAGAGTGAAGGTGACTTGGACATTTATGCCAAGAAGAAAATGGATCACAACTCAATGTCACATATGTACAAGGAGATCCCTGATGATGCACTTGAGACTTTCAAGTTTGGATCAGTTCATTTTCTTCTGTCAGGGCTGCCTACGATCAACTGGATCTTAAGGCACACTCTGTTGCCCAAATCAGGTGACCACAACATGATTAGAGGGCATGCTATTAACTTGCTACATATATTTGAATGTGCCACAGAAATTCAAGGTCATGAGCCTTATGGTTGAAACTATCAAGAGGACTGCATGTCAGGACCCCGACTCAATGCCACATCGATCTAGCATGTAACACCTCATATCACTTTGCGGCCTCACGCACGGTATCCCCACGGGTGTCGCCTTACCTTTGCCCGGGACCGTTTGCGCCTTTTGGCACACGTATATGATAGTGTCGCTAGCATCCATATGACAAGGAGCCCGGGCTGACATGGCTAGTCGTAAACCCAAAGTGGCACAAACTTACAGGGACAGGCATCCATGACCCAGCATCGAACGTGTCGGTCATCAGCGAGTGAATCCAGGCTGTAGCACTGGGCTAGCAGGACTTCGGTGAACCGGGCTGTAGCGGGCTAACAGGACTCCGGTATTCATCGCGTGACATTTCCCCGAGGGGACAGACACAGGAACGAAGAAGGACACATGTCGGCCAGCATAAGTGTTCCGGAGCAGTAGCAAGCTACCGTGGAAACACTAGGAGACATTTCCCGGTAAGAGAGGCTACTAAGGATAAACAACTAGATAGTCAGATCCCACACATACCAAGCATTTCAATAACATACACACAATATGCTCGATATGTGCAAATACAACATGGCATCACAACATGACTCTACAACTCAAGTATTTAATTCAATAGGCTCCGAGGAGCGAGATATTACAATCATGGGTCTCATGACCCAACAATCAGAGCATACAAGTCAAAGCACAAGCGGAAGCTTAACATGTCTGAGTACAGACATCTACAAATGAAAAAGGCTGAGAAGCCTGACTATCTACCAGATCCTGCCGAGGGCACAAGATCGTAGCTGAGGTAACAAGCTAAATGTCGAAGTCCACGCAGTACTACTAGCGAGACTGAAGTCTCTCTGCAAAAACATAAATTAAGCAACGTGAGTACAAATGTACCCAGCAAGACTTACATCAGATCTAACTACATATGCATCATTATCAACAAAGGGGGTGGTGGGGTTTAACTGTAGCAAGCCAGCTTTGACTCGGTGGCTATCCTGAACTACGACTGCAAGTAACTCTTTTGAGGTGGCGCACACGAGTCCACATATTCACCATATCAATACACCACTATGTATCCGCTCCCGTCTCCCTACGAGAACGCCATCCATAGCACTCACGCTTATCTTGCGTATTTTAGGGTATCCACTTTCACTTGTCTATGAACTGATATAAGCAACCCAGAAGTCCTTTACCGCGGACACGGCTATTCGAATAGATGATGTTAACCCTGCAGGGGTGTACTTCTTCATACATGTTTCCACCACTTAGCGTCTGCACACGACATGTGCTCGGCAGACTTCAAGCGAAAGCCAACGTGGGTGTAGACCATGACCTACCTAAACACTCAAGTCTCTAGTCCAGGTTTATCGCCTATTCGGGTTCCATCCATGAGGAGATCCGGCCGGGGTTTCGCTCACAGCCCCAAACAATGTGAACAGGGTTCCTGAGACACCTAACGGGCATCCGGTACACCGTGCCATGTACCTACCGCATCACAGCCCACCCCTACGGTCAGCATTGTCCACGGCCTCCAGCATACTACAAACACCAGAAACTACTTGCAACTCCTGGACAGAGGACAAGGGTGAATAAGAAGTCGAGCGGGGTCATATTTCAGGGCCCACTGCATGGTAGTAGCTGAATCATGGATCACAAACACAGAACTCAGTTCCTAAGGACGGCTTCAATGAGACAACCCACCATGTACTCCTACATGGCCTCTCACCGATACCTTTTACCAAATCGTGTTCACACACTTAGCTCACACACAGTAGGACATGTTCACACACCTCTGATTCATTCCCGATGAATCAGACCTGACTCAACTCTAAGCAGTAGCAGGCATGACAAACAAACATGAATGAGTAGGCACAACAGGGCTCAAACAACTCCTACTCATACTAGTGGGTTTCATCTATTTACTGTGGCAATGACAGGTCATGCAGAGGATAAAGGGGTTCAGCTACCGCAGCAAGTAACAAATGACACGTTGTTGTTCTAATGCAGTAAAAGAGAGCAGGGCGAGAGAGTAGGATTGTATCGGAATGAACAAGGGGGTTTTGCTTGCCTGGCACTTCTGAAGATAGTATAGTTCTTCATCGGTGCCATTGAACTCATCGTCGAAACCACGTCTATCGAGAGGGGACAAACACCGGCAAACAAGGAAGAACACAATCAATGCAATGCACAATATGATGCATGATCATGACATGGCAATATGATGTGGTTTGAGCTAATGCAACTAACAACAAGTTAAATGGAGTTGGTTTGAACACTAGGTTCAAATTCAAACTCCATATGTGATTTCTTAAATGCCATTTAATTGAATTGTCCTAAACAGTACTCATAAGTTGTTTTATCATGCATGAAAATGGTACAGATGGATAGATTGGATTTTTCTGATAATTTTTCATATATAATTTATCTCATTTGGAGTTACGGTTAAATTTCTATGAATTTTAGAAGTTTATTCTAATTTCTGGAATTTCCTGAATTAACTTAAATCCAGAAATTAGTTATTGCGTCAGCAGTGTGTCAGGGTGACATCAGCAAGTCAAAGGCGCCAGCCCAGGTCAAACCTGACGGCTGGGACCCACGGATCAGTGTAACAGGGCTGGTTTGGGTGGATGACACATGGGACCAGTCAACGGCCGCGTCAGCAAAGTCAATGCTGACGTGTGGGTCCCAGTGGGTTATGAACTAATCTAAATAGAAAATTAAATTAAACTAATCAGGCGCAGGGCCCACATGGCAGTGGCACTAGGGTTGGTTTAGCTGACAGTGATTAGCACTAATCGCGCGGCCACGTCATCACGCCGGAATGTGGCCGGCGGCGACCATCCAGTGCGGCGGAGGCGCGCCGGAATCGTGCTACGGGTGTCGGCTGGGCATGCGGCTTGGCTCTACTGCGAGCTGGATGTGTGCCGCATCTAGTGGTGCAGGTGGCTGGGTGCGGGGAGGCCGGTAACGACGGCGACGACGACAACCGCGGTGACCGGAGCTCGGGAGGTGACGGAGACGGGGCCACAGCGGTCAAATTGAGCAACGGCTTGCACTTGCTGAACCCACGGGTGCTCACGAACTCAGAGGATACACGCACGGGACCCGAAGGTCATCGGAGCCGCGCCGGCGATGAGCTCGGGCGGAGGTGAGCTTCGGCCTCAATGGCGGCGGCTACGAGGCGAAAATGACGCGGGGAAGAGAGGGGAATCGACCGGAGGCTCACATGGGTCGCGTAGAGATGGTCAGCGAGCTCGGGGAAGCAACGATGGTGGCGAATCGACGGTGAAGATCCTCGGCGGCCGGTGGTGGAGAAGGCGACGGTGAGACGATGGAGGCCATCCGGGCTTGCTTCCTTCGGTGGAGAGGTTCAGCGCGAGGAGGCGGAGCTCGGGCACTAACTGTCTGGGCGTGGGGATGCTGGTGGCCGCGGTGGTGTCGGTCGGCGGCGACGAACCCGTTCAGTGAGTGAAAAAGAGAGAGAGCAGAGGAGGGGAGGAGCACGGGGAAGCGGGAGAAGGTCGGGGGGGTCAGGGGGGTCTGTGTGGCGTCATCCAGGGTGTCGGGGAGAGATGCAGGCAGGCAGGAGGTGGCCAGGGCGGCGTCGGCGCTCGCCACCGAGCTGCTTCAGGGCGAGGGGGAGGAAGACGACAGAGAGGAGGAGGTGGGCTGGGCCGGCCAGCTCAGATGGGCCTCCAGGTGGGCTAGAACGCCAGGCAAGTTACAGGTGAGTTTCTGTTCTTTTATTGTTTTTCTGTTTCTGTTTTTTTATTTAATCTTTTGCCACTGTTTTGAATTTAAAACAATTCAAACAATGCCAAAAACTCCTCTGAATATTTTTATTTTGCTAGATGGACTTTTCCAAAAGCTCATAAAATATTTCAGGGGTATTTGAATATAATTCAAATTCAAATAGCTAATGATTTAAATTCAAAGTCCCAAGATTAAGTCCTTAAAAATGTACAATATTTTGGTTGGGACCAGAACCCTTGCCAAAATTATCAAACATTTAAGAAGAGCATTTTGGGAACAATGAATGAGATTTTAGGGGGTTTGCCCTTCTTTTATTTAAATTTTGAGGCTTCCAAA
Organism: Triticum aestivum; assembly: GCF_018294505.1. Lineage (NCBI taxonomy): Eukaryota > Viridiplantae > Streptophyta > Magnoliopsida > Poales > Poaceae > Triticum > Triticum aestivum. The sequence continues at coordinate 529,089,487 of NC_057810.1, read as the reverse complement.
TTTCCTCAATTCAAGTTTCAAAAATTTAAACATGATGCAAACACTAGGCAGCACCAGAAGCTAGGTATGTGACACTGCAGCAGATCAAAAGAGAAGTTGTGGATATGCCCCACAAATTCAGGAATTGATTAACTCATGGGCACAGGAAAATATCAGTTGGATAAAGAACATTTTGCTCTCTATCCAGACTTTGAGGACAATCAAGTTGTTATGAATGAGAATGAACCATCATCAGTGCAAGCTCAGGAGAAGAAGGAGAAAGCAAGGAAAGAGAAGGCTGCCAAGATGCCAACTCAAGAGTAGGCATCTGAGTACCTTTTGAAGAACAAGCAGGAGCAGCTTGGTTACTTGATAGCATCAACACTGAGGATTGAGAAAGGGTTGGCCACCCTAACTCAAAATCAAGAGAGCCTGGAAAGAATCATGGAACAAAAATTCTATGATCTAGATGTCAAAGTAACTGAGATTCAGTCAGTTGTGGAACAGCTTCAGGATGACATGCAGGAGAGGAAGGGCAAGACAACCACTGATGCATTTGCCAGAGTGCCTAGAGCTCAGAGGTCAGCTGCAGTGCCTGTGACAGACACTAGAGCCACATCATCTGTACCAGCTACAGCTCCTACAGCTTCAGGGCAACCATCTCCAGCACCAACTCCTCCAGCTCCATCTACATCGACTGAAGTCTTCGTCCAAGGAGCCATCTCTACACCACCACCTGAAGATCAAGCCTGAGAGTCGATCTAGCACTATGCATTTTCTATGAACTTTTTGGTAACTTGTTGCCAAAGGGGGAGAAAAATGTATAGATCATAGGCTTAGAGAGAGAGAGAGTTGCTTTTATTCTCTCTTGCTTTGGTGGTTAAACTTTGTTTGCTTTTGATTGCTAAGCTACACTTATGCATGTTTGATGATATTATCTTACCTATCCTTATATGATCATTCACTTTGCTTGGTGATGAGTGCATGTATTCAATCTTTATTATTTTGACCGCTCCACCAAGATGTATGTGACATGGAAGAGTAACCCATGAGCCTAATTCCTTGTGCATTTGGAGTCCAAAGCAAATTTTAAACTATGCACAGATTTAGGGGGAGCTCTTGCTTATCACATACTTCTCAAAGCGACGATGTTTTTCAATCTTATTATCATTTGTCAAAGCTTTGATCTATATGTTGTCATCAATTACCAAAAAGGGGGAGATTGAAAGTGCAACTATCCCTAGGTGGTTTTCGTAATTCATAACAGCATATAGCTCATTGAGCTAATGCTATTCCAAGACTATTATTTCAGGAAAGCTCAATGAATGGCATGGCATGGATGATGAAAGTGGATCCCTCAAAATATCAAGGACAAAGGATTGGCTCAAACTCAAAAGCTCAAGACTCTTCATTTTACATTTTAGTGATCCAAGATCACATTGAGTCTATAGGAAAAGCCAATACTATCAAGGAGGGATGAGGTGTTGCTTAATGAGCCTCTTGCTTCAAGTGCTTAGTGATATGCTCCAAAACTCTCCACTACTTTCTCACATCCACATATGACCTAAACCTAAAGTCAAAATCGGTCACACCGATTCTTTCTATCCGGCGCCACCGAGTTCAAATGGCATAGCCACTGCCACAAACCCTAGGCAAATCGGTCTCACCGACAGGGATCTCGGTCTCACCGAGATGGGATTGTAATCTCTCTGTTTCCCTTCGTAACGTTTCGGTCTAACCAAAGTGAGCGATCGGTCCCATCAAGATTGCAATGTAAACTCTCTGTTTCCTTTTTGTAACATTTCGGTCTCACCAAAATGAGCGAATCGGTCGCACCGAGTTTAACTGACCAACTATCTGGTTAGCTTATTACCAAAATCGGTCTCACCGAGTTTGTGTAATCGGTCTTACCGAGATTACGTTATGCCCTAACCCTAACCATATCGGTCCTATCGAGTTGCATGTCGGTCCCACCGAAAACCCTAACGGTCACTAGGTTTACTAAATCGGTCCGACCGAGTTTGATGATTCGGTCCCACCGAGATTGGTAAATTGTGTGTGACAGTTAGATTTTGGGTGGAGGCTATATATACCCCTCCACCTCCTCTTCATTCGTGGAGAGAGCCATCAGAACAAACCTACACTTCCAACTTACCAGTTCTGAGAGAGAACCACCTACTCATGTGTCGAGGCCAAGATATTCCATTCCTACCATATGAATCTTGATCTCTAGCCTTCCCCAAGTTGCTTTCCACTCAAATCTTCTTTGCACCAGATCCAAATCCTGTGAGGGAGAGTTGAGTGTTGGGGAGACTATCATTTGAAGCACAAGAGCAAGGAGTTCATCATCAACGCACCATTTGTTACTTCTTGGAGAGTGGTGTCTCCTAGATTGGCTACGTGTCACTTGGGAGCCTCCGACAAGATTGTGGAGTTGAACCAAGGAGTTTGTAAGGGCAAGGAGATCGCCTACTTCGTGAAGATCTACCGCTAGTGAGGCAAGTCCTTCATGGGTGACGGCCATGGTGGGATAGACAAGGTTGCTTCTTCGTGGACCCTTCTTGGGTGGAGCCCTCCGTGGACTCGCGCAGCCGTTATCCTTCGTGGGTTGAAGTCTCCATCAACGTGGATGTACGATAGCACCACCTATCGGACCCACAACAAAAACATCTGTGTCTCCAATTGTGTTTGAATCCTCCAAACCCTTCCCTTTACTTTCTTGCAAGTTGCATGCTTTAATTTCCGCTGCCTATATACTCTTTGCATGCTTGCTTGAATTGTGTGATGATTGCTTGACTTGTCCAAAGATAGCTAAAATCTGCCAAAGTCTAAAATTGGGAAAAGGTTAAGTAGTCTAATCACCCCCCCCCCCTCTAGACATACTTCAAGTTCCTACACAAAGTAATCCCGGAGTGGAGCACTGGATAGCGGTCAAGAACATCCTGAAATACCTGAAAAGGACTAAGGATATGTTTCTCATTTATGGAGGTGAAAAAGAGATCATCATAAACGGTTACGTCGATGCAAGCTTTGACACTGATCTAGATGACTCTAAGTCGCAAACTGGATACGCATTTTTATTGAATGGAGGAGCTGTCAGTTGATGCAGTTCCAAGTAGAGCATCATGGCGGGATCTACGTGTGAAGCGGAGTACATTGCTGCTTCGGAAGCAGCAAATGAAGGAGTTTGGATGAAGGAGTTCATATCCGATCTAGGTGTCATACCTAGTGCATCAGGTCCAATGAAAATCTTTTGTGACAATACTGGTACAATTGCCTTGGCAAAGGAATCCAGATTTCACAAGAGAACCAAGCATATCAAGAGACGCTTCAATTCCATCTGTTATCAAGTGTCGGAGGGGGACATAGAGATTTGCAAGATACATACGGATCTGAATGTTGCAGACCCGTTGACTAAGCCTCTTCCACGAGCAAAACATCATCAGCGCCAAAGCTCCATGGGTGTTAGAATCATTACTATGTAATCTAGATTATTGACTCTAGTGCAAGTGGGATACTGAAGGAAATATGCCCTAGAGGCAATAATGAAGTTATTGTTTATTTCCTTATTTCATGATAAATGTTTATTATTCATGCTAGAATTGTATTAACCGGAAACTTAGTACATGTGTGAATACATAAACAAAACACATTGACCCTAGTATGCCTCTACTTGACTAGCTCATTAATCAAAGATGGTTATGTTTCCTAACCATAGACATGTGTTGTCATTTGATGAACGGGTTCACATCATTAGGAGAATGATGTGATGCACATGACCCATCTATTAGCTTAGCATTATGATCGTTACAGTTTCATTGCTACTTCTTTCTTCATGACTTATACATGTTCCGCAGACTATGACATTATGCAACTCCCGAATACCAGAGGAACACTTTGTGTGCTACCAAACGTCACAACGTAAATGGGCGATTATAAAGGTGCTCTACAGGTGTCTTCGAAGGTGTTTGTTGAGTTGGCATAGATCGAGATTAGGATTTGTCACTCCATGTTTCAGAGAGGTATCTCTAGGCCCTCTCGGTAATACTTATCACTATAAGCCTTGCAAGCATTGTGACTAATGAGTTAGTTGTGGGATGAAGTATTAAGGAACGAGTAAAGAGACTTGCCGGTAACGAGATTGAACTAGTTATGATGATACCGACGATCGAATCTCGGGCAAGTAACATGCCGATGACAAAGGGAACAACATATGTTGTTGTGCGGGTTGACCGATAAAGATCTTCATAGAATATGTAGGAGCCAATATGAGCATCCAGGTTCCGCTATTGGTTATTGACCGGAGATGTGTCTCGGTCATGTCTACATAGTTCTCGAACCCGTAGGGTCCGCACGCTTCACGTTCGATGACATTTGTATTATGAGTTATGTGTTTTGAAGACCGAAGTTTGTTTGGAGTCCTGGATGAGATCACGAACATGACGAGGAGTCTCTAAATGGTCGATACATAAAGATTCATATATTGGAAGGCTACATTCGGACACCAGAATGGTTCGTGTCGTTTCAGATAAGTTTCGGAGTACCGGGGGTTACCGGAACCCCCTCCAGGAAGTTATTGGGCCTCATGGGCCTTAGTGGAGAAGAGAGAGGGCCGGCCAGGATGTCACGCCCAATATGCGACCCTATCCAAAAGGAACTCGAAGGTCCCACCAAGGATAGACCCGCATATTGAAACGCTTTTGCAAGGTGGATATCATTACATCAACATTACATAATAGATGGGGATACATACAAGAGGCATACAATGCCACACGAATACAACATCACAATACATAAGATCAACATCCGACTACGGATGAAACACAAACAGAAACTCAAACGACATCCACCCTGCTAGCCCAGGCTGCCGACCTAGAACCTATCCCCTGATCGAAGAAGAAGCAGAAGAAGAACTCCAACACAAGTAAACATCGCCCTCACGTCATGATCATCGCATAAACCTGTACCTGCAACTGTTGTTGTAGTAATCTGTGAGCCACGAGGACTCAGCAATCCCATTACCATGGGTATCAAGACTAGCAAAGCTTAAAGGGAAAGGAAGGGGTAAAGTGGTGAGGCTGCAGCAGCGACTAAGCATATATGGTGGCTAACATACGCAAATAAGAGTGAGAAGAGAGCAAGCGGAACGGTCGTGAAGCTAGCAATGATCAAGAAGTGATCATGAACTCCTACTTACGTCAAACATAACCCAGAAACTGTGTTCACTTCCCGGACTCCGCTGAAAAGAGACCATCACAGCTACACACGCGGTTGATGCGTTTTAATTCGGATCTGGTGTCAAGTTATCTACAACCGCACATTAACAAATTCCCATCTGCCTATAACCGCAGGCACGGCTTTCGAAAGATTATACCCTACAGGGGTGTCCCAACTTAGCCCATGACAAGCTCTTGCGATCAACGAAGGATATACCTTCTCCCAGGAAGACCCGATCAGACTCGGAATCCCGGTTTACAAGACATTTCGACAATGGTAAAACAAGACCAGCAAAGCCGCCCGGATGTGCCGACAAATCCCGATAGGAGCTGCACATATCTCGTTCTCAGGGCACACCGGATGAGCGAAGCATACAGGAACCGACGTAACCCAAGTTGCCAAGGAATGGTCCCGCACGGTGCTCTAGTTTGGACCAACACTTAGACAAGCATTGGCCCGGGGGGCTCTAATAAAGATGACCCTTGGGTTGGCCGACCCGAGGGAAAGGTATAGGTGGTGGTGAGGCAAATGGTAAAACCAAGGTTGGGCCTTGCTGGAGGAGTTTTATTCAAAGCGAACTGTCAAGGGGGTCCCATAAATCACCCAACCGCATAAGGAACGCAAAATCCGGGAACATAACACCGGTATGACGGGAACTAGGGCGGCAAGAGTGGAACAAAACACCAGGCAAAAGGCCGAGTCTTCCACCCTTTACCAAGTATATAGATGCATTAATAATATAAGAGATATTGTGATATCCCAACCAAAATCCTGTCCACCATGGAGCAATCTTCAACTTCACCTGCAACTAGCAACGCTATAAGAGGGTTGAGCAAAGCGGTAACATAGCCAAGCAACGGTTTGCATAGGAAAGGTGTCAAAGGTTAGAGGTTCATGGCAATATGGGAGGCTTGATGAGCAAAAGATAGGTAACGCAGCATAGCGATAGAGCGAAGCAACTTGCATAGCAATGATAGTAGTGAGATCTAGGGTAGCGGTCATCTTTCCTGAAATCCCGCAAGGAAGAAGAACGAGTCCATGAAGAAGACGAACGGATGAAGCTGAACCAACCGAAGACGAACGAATCCTCACGATCGCAACGAAACAGGAACTAATGAAAAGAAGCACACAACATGGTAAACGCACCACACATGAACAAGGCATGATGCACAACAAGCATGATGCATGACAAAACTACATGAAGCTACTCATGGCAAGGGATGATGCAAACAAGAGCAACACATCAAGGCAAGTTTAAATGAGGCCGGAAACAACATATAACAAATCCGGTAAGTCCTCATATGCATATTTAGAAATTGGTCCAGATCTGAATAAACCTTATGCTCAAGTTGTTAAACATCAAGTTAAGATGCACCAAGATGATCTACACGAGATTCTAGTCAATTTACATATAAAGTTCACTTAGTTCGGGGCTACGGCCTAGAAGATATGAGCAAAACAAGTTAAACATGGCATTGATGCAAAATGCACCCAAACATCAAGCAAACACCTCAAAACATGGATGCAACATGATAATATGAAACTACATTCAATTCTAAGCAAGTTTCATATAGAGCACACTCAAAACGGAGCAACGGTTCAACACACACACATGGAACAAGTTTAAAGGACAAGCTGTCCAAAAAAGCAACTAGGCATATTGCAAGCATCAAAACAACATGCTACAGGACCTCAACAAGAAAACAAAAGGCATGGGCATGATGTACAGGTAAAGCATAACAAAACATGAACACTGAGCTATCTCCAGAAATCACTAGAACATGCTCAAACACACATCGCAAGATTGCAAATAATAACAGTTCAGACTTTGCAGAAAATAACATCATCTTGCAATGTTTACAGCTATCAAACAACATGTTACAGGAACTTATCATGGCAAACAAAGGCATGGCATGAATCTACTAAACCCATAGATCAAAAGTCCTTTACTGACCATGAGCCAAAAAGGATCAGAAAATATGATGACACCCATGTAAACATAGCAAGTTATAATACAGATTCAAACATGGCAGAAACAGAATTATGAAGGCATGTTGGTGAGCTTGTTACACTCACCACAGAGCACTACATGGCATGGAAAGGCAACCAACAGTAATAAGGCATATTTATGAAGCTAAGCATGGCAAAAGCAAGTTCATAGGGTGCATGGAACACTAGCAACAATCATGGCAACAACTGAACTTAATGATAACAGGCTGACAGCAACATTATTTAGCAACTTTGGAGCATGAAAACAACAAGCTACAACAGGCTATAAATGCAACCAGGGGCATGGATGGATAGAGAATAACATGTAGAACAAAACATATTTAGTGATCATCTCCAGATTATGCATAGAATGACTAGTAGCAGCAGGTTTACATAGTGTCACAAAATAACAGATTCAGCCTAGCAAAACAGCAACAGCAAGTATCATACTTAACAAGCTCGATTCACTCACCACAAGTCATTGCATGACAAGATAAGCATAGCATCAGCAATAAGACATGTTTATGAAACAAATCAAGTCAAGAACAAGTTCATATCATGCAAGGATCAACTACAACAACCTTGGCAAAATTGAATAACATGTAAACAATCTGCCAGGAAACATTTTGAAGCAAATGTAGAGCACGAAAATTACATGCTAGACTACTCCATAATTGCAACCAGGGGCATGAATGGCTAGAGGATAACCATATATTCAAAACACTCTTACTGAAGTATCTCAAAATATGCATGGATCTCTCTGTAGCACCAAGTTTACATGGCATCAAAATAACAGCAGAACAGGGACTAAAATCAGTAACATCACGATGCCTAGTTTGCATGCTTGTGCTAGTCACCACATTGATCACAAAAATACATGGCATACACCACTGTAAAGAAGACATGGCGTAGATCAAAACACATGTAGACATCAACCTCATAGGATGCACACATCAATCATGGCAAAAATGACAAAAGAGCATGTTCTGTTAACAGACAGCAGACAACATCATGAAGCACCCTTGCAACGAAGATTCAGGTATCAAGATGAGCTCAAATGAGTATGATGCAATGGAATGAAATGAAGTACTCATGGAGACGAACAATTTGACATATTACACGCACCAAACGGAGCTATGGATGCAGAGATACGATGCGACGAACATGGCTTGATAATGTCACAGATATCCGGGACTTTGCAGAATTTCACCTCCGAAACTGGACGCGGTCGTGCGGGACGAGGAGATCCGGGCGGGGAGGCGCGTTTGGTTTGACGTGGTGGTGGATCTCATCCAGCCTGCAGTTCCGGGCCGGATCTCGCCGAATCCGGCCGGAGTCTTCGCCGGAGACGGTGGCCGGAGGCGAGGGAGAGGCCAGGGAGGCACGGCCGGAGGCCGGGCGCGTCACGGCGACGCGGAGGAGGGACACGGCGGCGCGGCAAGGAGGCGAGGCAGCGGGGCGCTCCGCGGAGGAGGCGGGTGCCTGCAGGCGAAGGGCGGCAGCGGCCGGCCGGCTCGGGCGCGTGGCCGGGGAGGCGCCGGCGGGGGCTGCCGGGGCGGGGCCGGGCTGCGGACGACGGGGCGCGGAGGCGTGCTCCGGCGGTGGAGGGGCTAAGCCAGGAGGCGGCGCGATGCGGGGAAGCTTGCCGGCGGCTAGGAACTCTGGGCGGACGGGGTCGCCGGAGGAGGCGAAGGGTGGCGGCGCGGGCTTCGGCGACGGGGCGCGCGGGCCGGCCTCGGGCCCCGCGGGCCTCGGCGGTGCGGGACAGGCGGCGGGGACACGTGGCGGGCAGAGATTCGGTGGGCGGCGGCGGCTGCTGAGGTGGCGGCCTCTGATTGGCCTGGAGGACATGGCTGAGGGCGGCGGACACGTCCGGCGGCGCACGGACATGTCCGGCGGGCGAGAGGGAGGCTAGGCTAGGGTTTGATCCGCTAAAAGGACGGGGAGGACGTTTATATAGGTAGAGAGAGCTAGGAGAGTCCAAATGAGGAGCGGTTTTCGCCCACACGATCGTGATCGAACGACCGAGAGCATGGAGGGGAGTTTGTTGGGTTTTGGGCCACTTTGGAAGGGTGTTGGGCTGCAAAGAAAAGGGGGGTTTCGGGCTACGCGGTTAGTCGTTGGAGTACCAAACGACCTCCAAATGGCACGAAACTTGACAGGCGGTCTACCGGTGCTATACCAAGGCCGCTTGGCAAACCTCGGGCCATTCTGAGAAAGTTTAATCACCCACTCACAACAGGAGACAAAAGGGGAACGCCGGAGGACATAGGAGCGCCGGATTGCAAAACGGACAACGGGGAAAAAGCTCGGACGCATGAGACGAACACGTATGCAATGCAATGCACATGATGACATGACAATATGCAACACGCAAGCAAATGACCCGGCAATAACAGCGAATAACTGACAGACACCTGGCGCATCGGATCCGGGGCGTTACAACACTCCTCCACTAACAAGAGATCTCGTCCTGAGATCTTAGGACCGAGACGGAAAGGAAAAGGGGATTAGGTGAAACAAGAACTCAAGAGAAGAAGCAAAGAATCGAGAGAACTCGAGAAGAATAGAGGAACAACGAGAATGAAGAGAATCGAAAGCTCACGGAATCAGATAGACTCTGAAACGACTCCGGTTAGAATGAGATAAGAAACGGATAAGACTGAAAGGATTTAGGCAGAACTCCGGCTAGAATGGAAGGAATAGAACATGAACTTAACAAGATGGAAAGACACTTGACTAGACGAATGACACGATACCTCCGGAAGAATTGAAAAGGACTTAGAAGGAAGGATTGAATGGAGTTGTTGAGAAAATCAACAACGAAAGATTAAACTTGTTGTGGTCTTATGGTAACATCTCAAAATTTATGAGGTGATAACCAGCCGTAAATGGAAAAGATAGAATAGCTGAGAGGAATGAAGAAATGCAAAACTCCACTTCAAAAGAATACAGAGATTTAATTGCACTTCGAAAAGCAAGAAGGAAAGATATTTGAACTTTACCAACAAGAATCTTGATGAACACTTGAAGAATGAATTAAATCATGAAGAACCAGCATGAAGAACTCCGTTGACAAAAGGATAATGAGATAGAATGAAGGATGAAAGAATAAGATGAGCCTTGCGATGATTTAGGTGGGGGTTCCGACAAAATGACTGAGGAAAATTGAACTCCGGAAAAGAAAATACGAAAACACTTAGAACTAGAATTTATTCACCAAGAACAAACTCCGAAGGAAGGGATTAATCACTTGGATGAAATAAGAATAAGATTTATTGTATGCTTATCCTTCATCAAATTAAATTGATGACAAGCAATGGATTTTGCATACTACTTATTCTTGTTGGAAAAATATTGAGAAGTGACATATCGCAAACTTGAGAAGGTCTTCATGAACCACCGGTAGGATTGGAAAGAATGAATGAATAAAAATGATAATCAAGGGAAAAGAGTCTTGAACGAACCACCGTAAGAATTCGAAAATTGGATGACGAAAGAGAATGAATCACCGGGAAGAATTAGAAGAACCAATATGCTCGAGGGGATTTAGATGCAAAAGAATAAAGAGATCATGAGCTGATTAAAGAACACTTGAACGAAGCACCGGGATAATTAGAGAATGATAACTGGAATGATGGCCTCCGGTGAGAAGAAATGGAAAAACAACTCCTGACAAACTCCGGATGGGTAAGAAAAGAATCTCTAACAAATGGAATAATTCGATAGGATAACAAGAAGCTAGAACCGCGAATCTTCGGAAGAACGGGAAAGAATTAGAGGAAAAAACTCTTCTTCGGTCTTCAAAAGACGACGAGAAATACCACCAAAATTACTGAGATACTCCGGGAGAATGAAAAGCAAAGAGGTTGAGCCAACAATGAAATGATTTGGAATCGATCTTGAAAGGCATGTGACTGATGGAATCCATTCTTACGTCACACTTGAAAAGAATTGAGAATAACTCCGAGGGAATTAGAAGAGTCGGGTAAGATCCTGGGAAAAGACCTGTGGGTTAGGGCCCACTAAAAAAACACCGTTGGAAAAGATTGTTGAACAGATAAATGATGCACCGGAACAATTGAAATATTTGAATGAGGTGACAACCTCGAATTAATTGGAACATAGACGAATCTCCTAAGATGTCTTGAACACTCCGGAAGGATAAACTGGCGAGAGGCGAACGAACAAGGAGAACACTTGATCCAGGGAAAAGAATGTAATCACTACCGAAAAACTTGAATTGAATCCACCGGAAAAGAAAAAGAGATGATGAATGACGAACAAGACGAGAATTCACCGGTTGAGATATTTACGAAAGACTGAAGAGGTTCCACACGAATGAAATTGATGGTCGAAACAGACTCAGGCTTCGGGAAGAAAAAGGGTGGGAGGGCTGGAAAACAAAGGCAACTTGAAAGGGGAAAACAACGAATATCTTGAAGAGAAAACACCGGTTGAAATCATTGAGGAGAGAGAGCAAAAACTTCGCACGAGTAGGATGGATACTCGATTACGGACTCCGGTTCCGAGAAGAAGAAGGGTGGGCGGGTGGGAAAGAAAACAACTGAGGATTGAACTCAAAGATGAAGAGGCTCGAGTCAACTTGACGAGAAATGCACCGGATGAAAAGAGCTGAGAACCAACGATCGAAAAACCAACTGCGTGATCCTAAAGAAAATTTGAAGGGGAAGAGAAGTAATTCAAAACACCTACGTCAAGATTCCTTACCAGAGCGACGAAGGGGCAGAGGAGTAAAAAGAAGTCCTACTCTCCGATATAACTAGACTCCGAAAACACCTTTCTTCTAGACTCAGCCAAACTACACGATCAATCAACGGGGCTCCTAAGGTCGGTCGAGGCTCTGATACCAACTTGTCATGCCCAATATGCGACCCTATCCAAAAGGAACTCGAAGGTCCCACCAAGGATAGACCCGCATATTGAAACGCTTTTGCAAGGTGGATATCATTACATCAGCATTACATAATAGATGGGGATACATACAAGAGGCACACAATGCCACACGAATACAACATCACAATACATAAGATCAACATCCGACTATGGATGAAACACAAACAGAAACTCAAACGACATCCACCCTGCTAGCCCAGGCAGCCGACCTGGAACCTATCCCCTGATCGAAGAAGAAGCAGAAGAAGAACTCCAACACAAGTAAACATCGCTCTCGCGTCATGATCATCACATAAACCTGTACCTGCAACTGTTGTTGTAGTAATCTGTGAGCCACGAGGACTCAGCAATCCCATTACCATGGGTATCAAGACTAGCAAAGCTTAAAGGGAAAGGAAGGGGTAAAGTGGTGAGGCTGCAGCAGCGACTAAGCATATATGGTGGCTAACATACGCAAATAAGAGCGAGAAGAGAGCAAGCGGAACGGTCATGAAGCTAGCAATGGTCAAGAAGTGATCATGAACTCCTACTTACGTCAAACATAACCCAGAAACCGTGTTCACTTCCCGGACTCCGCCGAAAAGAGACCATCACGGCTACACACGCGGTTGATGCGTTTTAATTCGGATCTGGTGTCAAGTTATCTACAGCCGGACATTAACAAATTCCCATCTGCCTATAACCACAGGCACGGCTTTCGAAAGATTATACCCTACAGGGGTGTCCCAACTTAGCCCATGACAAGCTCTCGCGATCAACAAAGGATATACCTTCTCCCAGGAAGACCCGATCAGACTCGGAATCCCGGTTTACAAGACATTTCGACAATGGTAAAACAAGACCAGCAAAGCCGCCCGGATGTGCCGACAAATCCCGATAGGAGCTGCACATATCTCGTTCTCAGGGCACACCGGAAGAGTGAAGCGTACAGGAACCGACGTAACCCAAGTTGCCAAGGAATGGTCCCGCACGGTGCTCTAGTTTGGACCAACACTTAGACAAGCATTGGCCCGGGGGGCTCTAATAAAGATGACCCTTGGGTTGGCCGACCCAAGGGAAAGGTATAGGTGGTGGTGAGGCAAATGGTAAAACCAAGGTTGGGCCTTGCTGGAGGAGTTTTATTCAAAGCGAACTATCAAGGGGGTCCCATAAATCACCCAACCGCGTAAGGAACGCAAAATCCGGGAACATAACACCGGTATGACGGGAACTAGGGCGGCAAGAGTGGAACAAAACACCAGGAAAAAGGCAGAGTCTTCCAACCTTTACCAAGTATATAGATGCATTAATAATATAAGAGATATTGTGATATCCCAACCAAAATCATGTCCACCATGGAGCAATCTTCAACTTCACCTGCAACTAGCAACGCTATAAGAGGTCTGAGCAAAGCGGTAACATAGCCAAGCAACGGTTTGCATAGGAAAGGTGTCAAAGGTTAGAGGTTCATGGCAATATGGGAGGCTTGATGAGCAAAAGATAGGTAACGCAGCATAGCGATAGAACGAAGCAACTAGCATAGCAATGATAGTAGTGAGATCCAGGGTAGCGGTCATCTTGCCTGAAATCCCGCAAGGAAGAAGAACGAGTCCATGAAGAAGACGAACGGATGAAGCCGAACCAACCGAAGACGAACGAATCCTCACGATCGCAATGAAACAGGAACTAACGAAAAGAAGCACACAACATGGTAAACACACCACACATGAACAAGGCATGATGCACAACAAGCATGATGCATGACAAAACTATATGAAGCTACTCATGGCAAGGGATGATGCAAACAAGAGCAACACATCAAGGCAAGTTTAAATGAGGCCGGGAACAACATATAACAAATCCGGTAAGTCCTCATATGCATATTTTGAAATTGGTCCAGATCTGAATAAACCTTATGTTCAAGTTGTTAAATATCAAGTTAAGTTGCACCCAGATGATCTACATGAGATTCTAGTCAATTTACATATAAAGTTCACTTAGTTCGGGGCTACGGCCTAGAAGATATGAGCAAAACAAGTTAAACATGGCATTGATGCAAAATGCACCCAAACATCAAGAAAACACCTCAAAACATGGATGCAACATGATAATATGAAACTACATGCAATTCTAAGCAAGTTTCATATAGAGCACACTCAAAACGGAGCAACGGTTCAACACACACACATGGAACAAGTTTAAAGGACAAGTTGTCCAAAACAGCAACTAGGCATATTGCAAGCATCAAAACAACATGCTACAGGACCCCAACAAGAAAACAAAAGGCATGGGCACGATGTACAGGTAAAGCATAACAAAACATGAACACTGAGCTATCTCCAGAAATCACTAGAACATGCTCAAACACATATGGCAAGATTGCAAATAATAACAGTTCAGACTTTGCAGAAAATAACATCAGCTTGCAATGTTTAGAGCTATCAAACAACATGTTACAGGAACTTATCATGGCAAACAAAGGGATGGCATGAATCTACTAAACCCATAGATCAAAAGTCCTTTACTGACCATGAGCCAAAAAAGATCAGAAAATATGATGACACCCATGTAAACATAGCAAGTTATAATACAGATTCAAACATGGCAGAAACAGAATTATGAAGGCATGTTGGTGAGCTTGTTACACTCACCACAGAGCACTACATGGCATGGCAAGGCAACCAACAGTAAGAAGGCATATTTATGAAGCTAAGCATGGCAAGAGCAAGTTCATAGGGTGCATGGAACACTAGCAACAATCATGGCAACAACTGAACTTAATGATAACAGGCTGACAGCAACATTATTTAGCAACTTTGGAGCATGAAAACAACAAGCTACAGCAGGATATAAATGCAACCAGGGGCATGGATGGATAGACAATAACATGTAGAACAAAACATATTTAGTGATCATATCCAGATTATGCATAGAATGACTAGTAGCAGCAGGTTTACATAGCATCACGAAATTACAGATTCAGCCTAGCAAAACAGCAACAGAAAGTACCCTACTTAACAAGCTCGATTCACTCACCACAAGTCGTCGCATGACAAGATAAGCATAGCATCAGCAAGAAGACATGTTTATGAAACAAATTAAGTCAAGAACAAGTTCATATCATGCAAGGATCAACTACAACAACCTTGGCAAAATTGAATAACATGTAAACAATCTGCCAGGAAACATTTTGAAGCAAAAGTAGAGCACGAAAATGACATGCTAGACTACTCCATAATTGCAACCAGGGGCATGAATGGCTAGAGGATAACCATATGTTCAAAGCACTCTTACTGAAGTATCTCAAAATATGCATGGATCTCTCTGTAGCATCAAGTTTACATGGCATCAAAATAACAGCAGAACAGGGACTAAAATCAGTAACATCACGATGCCTAGTTTGCATGCTTGTGCTAGTCACCACATTGATCACAAAAATACATGGCATACACCACTGTAAAGAAGACATGGCGTAGATCAAAACACATGTAGACATCAACCTCATAGGATGCACACATCAATCATGGCAAAAATGACAAAAGAGCATGTTCTATTAACAGACAGCAGACAACATCATCAAACACTCTTGCAACAAAGATTCAGGCATCAAGATGAGCTCAAATGAGTATGATGCAATGGAATGAAATGAAGTACTCATGGAGGCGAACAATTTGACATATTACACGCACCAAACGGAGCTACGGATGCGGAGATATGATTCGATGAACATGGCATGATAATGTCACAGATATCCGGGACTTAGCAGAATTTCACCTCCGAAACTGGACGCGATCGTGCGGGACGAGGAGATCCGGGCGGGGAGGCGCATTTGGTTTGACGTGGTGGTGGATCTCATCCGCCCTGCAGTTCCGGGCCGGATCTCGCCGGAGACGGCCAGAGTCTTTGCCGGAGACGGTGGCCAGAGGCGAGGGAGAGGCCGGGGAGGCGCGGCACGGCGACGCGGAGGAGGGACACGGCAGCGCGGCGAGGAGGCGGCGGCGCTCCATGGCGGAGGCGGGCGCCTGCGGGCGGAGGGCGGCGGCTACCGGCCGGCTCGGGCGCGTGGCCAGGGCGGCGCCGGCGGAGGTTGCCGGGGCGGGGCCGGGCTGCGGACGACGGGGCGCGGAGGCGTGCTCCGGCGGCGGAGGGGCCGACCAGGAGGCGGCGCGACGCGGGGAAGCTCGCCGGCGGCGAGGAACTCCGGGTAGACGGGGTCGCCGGAGGAGGCGAAGGGCGGCGGCGCGGGCTTCGGCGACGGGGCGCGCGGGCTCGCGCGGGCCGGCCTCGGTCCTCGCGGGCGGCGGCGGCGCGGGACAGGCAGCGGGGACACGTGGTGGGCAGAGATTCGGTGGGCGGCGGTGGCTGCTGAGGTGGCGGCCTCTGATTGGCCCAGAGGACGTGGCTGAGGGCGGCGGACACGTCCGGCGATGCACGGACATGTCCGGCGGGCGAGAGGGAGGCTAGGATAGGGTTTTATCCGCGAAAAGGACGGGGAGGACGTTTATATAGGTAGAGAGAGCTAGGAGAGTCCAAATGAGGAGTGGTTTTCGCCCACACGATCGTGATCGAATGACCGAGAGCATGGAGGGGAGTTTGCTGGGTTTTGGGCCACTTTAGAAGGGTGTTGGGCTGCAAAGAGAAAGGGGGGTTTCGGGCTACGCGGTTAATCGTTGGAGTACTAAACGACCTCCAAATGGCACGAAACTTGACAGGCGGTCTACCGGTGCTATACCAAGGCCGCTTGGCAAACCTCGGGTCATTCCGAGAAAGTTTAATCACCCACTCACAATAGGAGACAAAAGGGGAACGCCGGAGGACATAGGAGCGCCGGATTGCAAAACGGACAACGGGGAAAAAGCTCGGACACATGAGACGAACACGTATGCAATGCAATGCACATGATGACATGACAATATGCAACATTCAAGCAAATGACATGGCAATGATAGCAAATAACTGACAGACACCTGGCGCATCGGATCTGGGGTGTTACACAGGAGGTGGCACGCGCCCCCTTGCCCTAATCCGAATTGGACAAAGGGAGGGGGCGGCGCCCCCCTCCTTCCTTCTCTCCTCCTCCTCCTTCCCCCTTCTCCCACTTGGAATAGGAAAGGGGGGGCACAAATCATAGTAGGTTTTGAGTCCTAGTAGGACTCCCCCCCCTCCCCATGGCGTGCCTCCCCTCTTGGCCGGCCTCCTCCCCCCTCCTTTATATACATGGCCAAGGGGCACCCCATAGACACACAAGTTGATCTTTTAGCCGTGTGCGGTGCCCCCTGACAGTGTCCCGGATTAGGGGGTACTCACCACGTCGTCTCCCAATCAGTTAGATTGGGCCGAGGACCCCCATGGCCGTATACTCATAGGCCAGTTCGGACAACCCGTGCCGCATACAAGAAGGACTCCACAAGACTAGGCGCCCAAGACAAGGACTCTCCTAAACCCTGGGCCTCCGGTGTGTTATATAAACCGAGGCCAGGCTAGTCAATAGACAATCTCATATTCATTACTACAATCTCATGGTAGATACATGTACTCTGTACAATACCCATACGAATACAATCAAAAGCAGCATGTAGGGTATTATTTCTTCAAGAGAGCCCGAAGCTGGGTAAAACCCCGTGTCCATGTTACCATCGCTCCAAGACGCCTAGCTTAGGACCCCAACTACGAGATACGCCGTTTTTGACACTGACATTGGTGCTTTCATTGAGAGCCTGTTGGGTGATCGTCACGGATTAATTGGATAATCAGGTGATATTTTTTCAATAAAGAGTTGTTTCATGTAAATTATATTTTTGGCAAAATCGTCGTTGCATTGTGCTGCTTAGTTTGCACGCAGATCAGGATTGAGAAAAGTTTATGTGGTGGCAGCCCTATCCGCCGCCGTACAGTACGTCCAATCCGAGAAGCGCTAGCGTGTAGTCAATGGCCTATAATCAGGACTCGATCTAGGTCAGTACAAAAAATATATGGCGATCTGACAATAGGTGTTCCCGCCGAGAGGATGAGGCACGCGCAGTTGTACTGCATGGAACAGTACACCGGATCCAACTTGAAATCCTGCCATGCGGCTGGCACCAGGGAGTTTTCGTTCCCCCACTTTTCCCTTTTTTCTAATCCGGTGTCCACACAGCCGCGAGTACCTACTACCAATTGAACTTGAGGAGACCAAAGTACTAATGGGAATTGAGTGTACTGCTTTTGCAGCGCGATCACCAAGATCTAGTGGAAACACTAGAATTTCTACAATATGGATCTCTTCTCTCTATTTTCTTCGGTCCTCCACGATCGTCGTCATCCAGGTTTTATTTTTCCTAGCTATCCGTTTAAAACGCAAAATATCTTTCTGTCGGTTTGCACTGCACTATTTTTGTAGAGATATTCTACCGACGCCTGTACGTGCAACCGGTCTGGCCAGCCTCTCATTATGACCTAGGTCGGCTAACTTTTATCAACATCACCGTGCCACAATACCGTCATGCCATCAATCCGACCCCGGCGCTCAGGCCATATTTACCAAACCTTTTTCGCATACATTAATTATGCACCTTTTCTTTATCACTATTATTATTACTTGGTTGCACTACTTTGTGTGTGCAGGCAATATTTTTTGGTTGGGCCGCGCCAACACCTCAGCAAGGCAATGTCGTCGTCCTGCCGACGTTGACCAAGTCGTGGCATCATGTCGACACGTGTCCCTGTGTCAACCTTTCCGCATTTCGGCTCTGCCGGGCTGACTTTGTCGCCGAGGCCATATTTATTCAAAAACAAATTCAATTAAATAGAAGATTTTTTATTTTTGTACTGCACTATTTTATGTGCGCAGGTAATCACCTTCGACTTCGTCACGCGGTCAACTCTATGGGGCCAACAACGTCGTCCTCCCTGCGTTGATCTAGTTGGGGAGTCGCCTCGGCCCACATCCCTTTCTTAGCATTACCACGCGACCACTTACCAGGCCGACCTCGACGCTCAAGCCATATCTCTTTCATTATTTACTTCACTTGTATTAATTAAGTAGAAGAATTTTTTTAATATACATTATTATCTTTATTTATCATTACTTTTGGTTTGCACTATTTTATCTGTGCAGCCAATTGACTCAGGCTGAGCCGCGCTGTCGCCTACGTCGACCAAATTGTGTTGTCGCCTTGGCGCGCTGCCCTGTGTAGGCAATCCCGCGTCACTGCTTCGTTAGCCTACTCGGTCGGAGACTCCGGTGTCACCTGACCGACCTGCTCCATTACCGCAGCTAGACTGGGGGCTCCATCTTTTCGGAGTGCAGAACTCTCTACTCGGCCACCTCGGGACCAGCCTGGGGGCTGGAACTTTGTCCCGCATCAAGCTCGGACCACGTCATCAATGCCGAACACATTAACTAGCTAAGTCGCTTTCATACTCAAAAACTTTCAGTTTTAAATTTTGATCGGTTCGACCAAGCATTATACTTTTTTGGCACAAAGTTGTTTGCGAAAAACTTCCTTGTCCAAACTTTGTTTGTGACACACAAATTCAAATACCCTGTTTCCTTGGGGGCTTCCTTTATGGAGCATTTCCTCTTGCATATGATTATACTTCTGCGGCTTCGTTCCTTGTTCGTGTATTACGCCACAATATGCACCATATTGACCTAAGTGTTCCGCAAGCTGGGTTTCCTGGCTCCTGTGCTTACCCCTACGTTCCCAATTGTTTGACTAGGGAGTAAAGGGAGCACCTCTGCGATTGTCACGACCGGGTCATCCGAGCTCGGACCTCAGACTGGGTGAAGCCGAAAGCTAGCGCTCTTATTGTTTTCAATCATGGTCGGCACACAACGGAACTCATGAGTACAAAAAATCTATTGCACAAGTCTCATAATAACAATGAGCAACTGAAGAAAGGTATCGGTGGAGGTACTATTTTCTCCGAAGATGCTTCTTACACTTCGTCAGTAATATAGCATAAGTTCCCTGAGCGCGCTTTGTCTGTTGCAGCCTTATGGCCTGATTGCCTGGTTATCAAAAACATCGTCGATATTCTTGACAGGTGGAGTACATAACACTTTTTGGTCCTTAACCGAAGAGGGAGAAGCCGACGGTCAGTTAAGACGCGTTTAAAGTTCGGGTGAACACATATATGATATAAGTACTTCAGTACACACAATCATTATAACATAAAATTCTTTTACCCAAGTCACTTGGGGGCTCTTAAAATTTATATGAGCTGTTTTCCCAGCTTATGGCACTTTTAAACTATTTGTGTGTTTCCCGCATAAGTCTCGCAGTGCAACGCCGGACACCTTTAGAGATTCGGCTAAACATTCTTGGATATTGCTATATATGCATCGGTTTCGAATTGTGATTTCAGTCAATAGTTGGGTTGCCCGGCTCCTGCACTTGCCTCCCGCGTTTCGCTTTGTTCAGCTAGGTGTGCAAAGAGAGAACCATTGTGATTGTGCTTCTAGCTCGCATGGTTAAGCACCTCAGTGGAGAAAGCCGAAAACTGACTGTCCTAATAAGCATAAACTGGTCAGCGATCCGATGACTATAATAAATGATGGGCCGTTCATAACATCGGCCGAAGTGTTTACGGCTTGACCTCGGTTGTTGCCGAACACTAACCGGGGGCTTGTAGTTAGCTTCCCCAGTTTAAAGCTCCTATGACTAAGTGAAAGTTATAAAGTCCGCATATCTGATTGCCTCGTTTCAACTAACACAACCGCCTCCGGGCACCGAGACGTCGGCTAAGGGTTGTCTGGTTATTGCAGAAACACCCTGCGTAGTATCTACAAAGGGGTGGAAGCCGACGATGGGCCACTTTCAACTGATAAACGGTCGCAACAGAGTCAAAATAAACATATCACCGGTGTTTGTATTTAATATACAAGGGCTGCCTTTCGTAATCATCATTATAAAGCCATAAATATGCATCAATTTGACTTAAGATTTTGGCCAAGCTGGGTTGCCTGGCTCCCGTGCTTACCCCTACATTCCCGATTGTTCGGCTAGGTGGTAAAGGGAGCACCTCTATGATTGTTACTACCGGGTCATCCGAGTTAGTACCTCAGACTGGGTGAAGCCGAAAGCTAGCAACCTTAAAGGATCACATTTTTCGGCAACGATGAAAGTGAAAACTTTGGTTCATTAAATAGCGTTTGGGAACTTTCCCTGAACTAAATCCTCAATATTTTGCTCCCATATTGATCGGAGCTGAGGTTTCATGATCATGCTTAGCATGACAACCCAAAGAAAGGAACCGATAGAGGGACTATTTTCTTTGGAAGATGTTTCTTATGTTAAAAAGTAATATAACATATCTCTCCGCGTACCTTTGTTTATAAAACCGTATGGCCGGATTGCCTTGTTTGCCGTAAATCTTTGCCCTCATAAAGGCCTTATAAAGTAGGACAAGCACTCCTCGGCTGCTGGCCGAGGAGGTTGAAGCCGATGGTCAGTCAACAAAGTTTTGTACAATGCGGATCCGAGCATTAATGATATCGAGTACTTGGATACATAGAATCATTACACATAATTTGTGATTCTACTTCGGATATTGATCCTTAATTCGGCCACCCGTGCCCACATTAAGGCTCGGGGGCTACTGGGCTTCGTGCTTATCATTTACAAATATTAAAGGGGTACATCAGTCCCCTGATTTGGTGTTGCCACCCGACCAGTGTCTCAGGGGCTACTGAGTTGCCTGTTCAATGCAGAAAATTCAAAGTGCTTAGTGTTTGGCTTGACCGAACTATGGGCAAACACGTCTTCGGACAACAATAGGTACCATCTGGACCTATCTGGCGTCAAGCTAATATATTGCGGCAACTTCTCAAGACCCTCTATCAAGGGCCTGTTCGCCAATCACTATTTTCCCTAATATATTACACTGCATTTCTATTCCTACGTATGCTGCCGATCTAGGAGTTGATCCTCAGGCAGATTTCACGCATCGACCTGAGTCTCAGGGGCTACTAGGATCAGTGGTTTCATGTTTTCCTTCAGGTGCGTCTCGGGTTTTAGACCGACACACACACCTTTAGGGCTACTGGCTATATATCTCGACAGAGAATAAATTGCACCAATCAAAAAATCAGCCCGCAGTTAGGGGTGGTGCACCACCTCGGAAGCAGTCCGGCATAAAGCTCGGCGCCAATGGCTGGCCCCATAGAGGGCATTTCCGGAATTAAGCTCGGCTAAACTCCTTTAACTTTTTTGAACCAAGGTGAACTATGACACCTCAAATATAGTCCGGCATTGGAGCTTGGACATAATTCGGCGTTGGAGCTTGGATTTAGTCCGGCGTTGGAGCTCGGATACAGTCCGACGTTGGAGCTCGGATACAGTCCGGCGTTGTTGCTCGGCTACAAAACATACCTCGAATGCAGTCCGGCGTTAGAGCTCGGATGCAAGAGGACACCACTGCACGGGAACAACTTTAAACCCGAGGCGTGGCATAAAAATAACAAGGCATTGATAAAGGCCGAGAACTCAAAGGGGGGCTCCTCGGATACCCGACGTGAAAACTCTTCGGATTCGCTTTGGCGATCCTCAAGATGGAAGATGGGAAGATTTGTTGAACCAGTTTTCAAGACCGACGACCGAAGATAAAGAACAGTTCGGAAGAATCAAGGAGTATCCTCAACTTGAAGACCGATTCAGGGGGCTACTGACGGTGTCCCGGATTAGGGGGTACTCACCACATCGTCTCCCGGTTAGTTAGATTGGGCCGAGGACCCCCATGGCCGTATACTCATAGGCCAGTTCGGACAGCCCGTGCCGCATACAAGGACTCCACAAGACTTGACGCCCAAGACAAGGACTCTCCTAAACCCTAGGCCTCCGGTGTGTTATATAAACCAAGGCCAGGCTAGTCAATAGATAATCTCATATTCAGTACTACAATCTCGTGGTAGATACATGTACTTGTACAATACCCATACGAATACAATCAAACGCAGCATGTAGGGTATTATCTCTTCAAGAGAGCCCGAAGCTGGGTAAAACCCCGTGTCCATGTTACCATTGCTCCAAGACGCCTAGCTTTTAGGACCCCAACTACAAGATACACCGGTTTTGACACCGACACCTCCCTCCATAGTTACACACCTCGGTCATATCGTCGTAGTGCTTAGGCAAAGCCCTACACCGGTAACTTCATCATCACTCTCGCCACGCCGCTGTGCTGACGAAACTCTCCCTCGACCTCAACTGGATCAAGAGTACAAGGGATGTCATCGAGCTGAACGTGTGCTGAACACGGAGGTGTTGTACGTTTAGTGCTTAGATCAATTGGATCGCGAAGATGTTCGAGTACATCAACCGCGTTAACAAAACGCTTCCACTTTCGATCTACGAGGGTACGTGGACACACTCTCCCCTTTCGTTTCAATGCATCACTTAGATAGATCTTGCGTGATCGTAGGAATTTTTTTGAAATTTTACTGTGTTCCCCAACAAAAGAAGCCCGAAGTGTTCAATCTGCAGCTAGGCACTAATACATCATCTTTGTTTGCAGATACTAGCAAGCCCAAAAGTAGAAAATGTTGGGGAATATAACAATCCCATTGGATGCCTTGATCTTCATCTCATAGAAATTACTTTTAATGAGTACCGAGGCACCACACCAGAAATTAAATTCGACAGGTTCTTTGTTGAGAAAGCAAGGTTGATCAAGGTAATGAGGTTTGCCTTATATTTATTGCACAGAAGTGAATGGATTGCTAAAGAGCGCAGGCGTCTACGGCTGAATGGAAAAGGCTATGCAGAAGCTGAATTTTAGTTTTTAACTTCATATGACAGATTATTCGGAAGTCACTGTATCGCGCCGCTATATGACTTCTCGATGGCTGACCCTTTCGTAGAAATAATGCATGAAAAAGATTCTGAAGAAGATGAATTTCATTTGTCAGAATAGTTTGAACCATGTAATCTTTGAATTTGGGCCTTGTAATGCTGGAATTTGAACCTTGCAATATTAATGGTACTTGATATATAACGTAATTGGATGTTTAATTTGGTTTTGTAATCATGTCATGTTATAAGTATATTTATGGTATTCGTAATTGGAGTATGTTGTTCTTCTGTAGACAGAGCATAGATGTTGTGCAAACAGAGCATATCACATCGCACGCGAACCACACTAGGGAACTCGTCGGTGATAAATTCATCAATCGCAGACGGTTGTATGCCAGGAAGCATTTGCCCACAACACACACGGCTTATTCATCACAAACAGCTCGGATGGATCAATGGTATGCCACGTATCGCACACGCCACACTAATCTGAATCCTGCTTGATGACTCCACCATCGCTTGCATGGTTCATCATATTTGCAACGCATCACCGTGCAGGCCTCTGCTCGCGTTCCTCGGCGCGCTCTACTCGTCATTAGGCACTGAGGCGCGCTCTGTTCGGGTCCCTCCGCTTGCTTGGCTTGTGGACGGCTTTTCTCCGTGTGTCCAACTGCTATATGCATATGCTTGCTCGATGTTGAGGTAGCAGCAGAGCGCTCTGCTCGCGTCCCTCCACGCGCTCTGCCAGCGGTTGGGGCCGGTGCACAATCACATTGGGGGGGCCCATATGCATGCGGTTGCACCGCGTGCGTCGCCGCGATGCAGTTATGTGTGGCACAATGGAGTTACACGCTACAAATTACAACTGCCATCCGGGCATGCCGATATTCCAGGCCGTCCTACTTCCCCATTAATTCCTGCAATCATTATAACCTTAGTCTCTTCAACATTTCGATCACGCCCCACAACACAACAAGCACACCCACAACGACACATACAAAGAGGATATCTAGCGGCGCTCCAATGGAGTTCGGCGTGCATCAAGTCGAGACCCACGCGAGGGAGATGGATCTCTCGGTGGTGTATGACGGTGTCCTGGACTAAGGGGTACTCACCACGTCGTCTACCAATCAGTTAGATTGGGCCGAGGACCCCCGTGGCCGTATACTCATGGGCCAGTTCGGACGGCTACCGCATACAAGGAAGATTCTACAAGACTTGGTGATCAAGACAAGGACTAATCCCCACTAGCGTATTCGGCTAGGACTCTTGTTATCCTAGGCCTCTGGTACATTATATAAACCGAGGCCAGGCTAGTCAATAGATGATTATGACATTACTCATCATACCTCTAGGTTTTAGACCACAACATATGATCTCAGGGTAGATCAACTCTTGTAACCCCTATACTCATTAAAGTCAATCAAGCAACATGTAGGGTATTATCTCATCAAGAGAGCCCGAAGCTGGGTAAAATCCCGTGTTCATGTTACCATCGATCCTAAGAGGCACAGCTTGGGACCCCCTACCCGAGATCTGCCGGTTTTGACACCGACAATGGTGCTTTCATTGAGAGTTCCGTTGTGTGATCGGCAAAAGGATCAATGGCTTGACTACAGGTCAACTGTGATGTCGTCTTCTTCGTCACCAGCTCGACTGGTCACCTTGGCTTGACCAAGGACTGTGCCCTACCTCCGATCGTCATATTCGGATGAGGGCCTTCATCAACATCAACTCCGATCTCTATCAAGATCATGGAGGAGTCATCCATGGAGCTCGGGGGCTCAATGTCAACATTGCCCTCGGGTGACCGTGCTGTTTTCTGGACAGCAAACTCTATCCGCTGCCACCGCCTCCTTGAGTGTCGCCTAAATGATTGCTTCGGTGGAATTATGCGGAATTAAGTCTACAATAACCCTGCAAAAATTTCGTCGAGTTCCGATGGAGGAATCTCCGGCAATCTCTGATATACCGGAGCCCTGTTCAATCCGAATGAGAATCCGGACGAGTTTGGAGCGTGGTGTCCAGCATCTAGCTCGGACGTCCTTTGGAAGATCCAACCGTTGATTGGCTGCGAAATTTCTATATCTACCACCTGTCAAAAATTCAGCTCGATCCGACCGTCCAAACTCCGGGAACCTTCCGACTAGTGCATCACTTTTCGGATCTGTTTTCTGCGCGAGAACAAATCCGACCCGAGTTCATCTTCTTTATGGACGGGATTTCAGACATCCCTTTTGAAGGAAGTTTTTGTATGGGGTATTGTGTTTTATTCTCAAACACATCCCATTAATATTAAAAGTACTTTTGCAATATGATCTTCACCATTGCGCCGGTGTTAAACTGGCTCGACAACATCACTCCACGGCGGCCGACCTACGCTAGACACGTCGTCGCTTTGTTGAGCCGAGCTCAACTTATTTGGATCATCATCTCAGCCAGCCGAACGATAGTTCGGCATCATGAAGGACAAATCGTCACCAACATCGCCGCTACAAGGATTACACGGAGTGGGCACACCGGCATCGCCGCATGGTCACTTCATCAAGCCAGCATTGACCACGTCACAAGTGACGACCTGGGTCGGCATGGCCGCACTGTTGCCTCTTCGAGCCAATATCCGTCATGCCAAACTACTTCAACACCTCGACTGATGTGGCAGCTGCAACAACTCCTCACCGGCCTGCTTCGTCACCTCGACTAGACTGGGGACTTGGCTATTTCTTCATCAACATACCCCGATGACTTCGGCGTCACCAGTCGACCAGCTTTGTCACGTTAGCTAGATCGGGAGCTTTGTCTCGGCAAACCAACCTTTGTCGGCATCGCCATGCCGTCGCTTTATCACCCATCAGGCAATGGGTGTGCGGATCGATTCCCAATTTTAGGAGTCGCTTTTCTTTGGACTACTACAACAAATAAACCATGTGTTATTAATCCTAACATTTTTTGCTTGTTGGGCTTATTTTTATTAAAGTATTATTACTCTGGTTTGTTCCATCATCTGTACACAGGTCTAGCAAATGGCGGTCACATTCAAAACGGTCGCGTGGTGGTTCAGTCAGTCTCCGTACACAGTTCGGCGAATGCCGCATCCGAAACTCAGACCACCCTACAAATTCAGGCTTTGTCACGCCTTCACTGCGTCACGCCGACGCCCTGCATCAACATTGGCTTCGGTGCCAGGCCACATCTCTTTAAATAAATTATTCTCGCATAAAGCAATTATTCAAGGATTATATATATTATTATTATTTCCTGGACCGCACTGTTTTATGTGTGCAGGTAATTGATTTTGACTGTGTTACGCGGTCACTACTCCGGAGTACCGAACTCCTTGCTCGGACGCCTCGGGCCTGGGGGCTAGGACCTCGGCCATGCCGAGGACTGCGAACCTTGTCGGATCTGTCGCAGATCAATGGGCGTCTTCGTTCCGCCACAAGCCCAAATCGCATCATCAACACCGAGCACATTAACCAGCTAAGTTGCTTTCATGCTCAAAAACTTTCAGTTCTAAATTATGTTTGGTTCGAACAAGCATTATACTTTTTGGCACAAAGTTGTTTGTGACAAAGTTCCTTGTCAAAAATTTGTTTGTGACGCACATATTCAAATACCCCGTTTATTTGGAGGCTCCCTTGATGGAGCTTTTCCTCTTGCATATGATTATACTTGTACGGCTTCGTTCCTTGTTCATGTATTACGCCACAATATGCACCATGTTGACTTAAGCGATTTGCAAGCTGGATTTCCTGGCTCCTATGCTTACCCCTACGTTCCCGATTGTTCGGCTAGGGAGTAAAGGGAGCACCTCTACGATTGTCATGACCGGTTCATCCAAGCCGGACCTCAGACTGGGTGAAGCCGAAAGCTAGCACTCTTACTGTTTTCAACAATGGTCAGCACACAACGGAACTTATGAGTACAAAAAAAATCTATTGCACAAGTCTCATAATAATAATGAGCAACCGAAGAAAGGTATCGGTGGGGGTACTATTTTCTTCGAAGATGCTTCTTACACATTGTCAGTAATATAGCATAAGTTTCCTGAGCGCGCTTTGTCTGTTACAGCCTTATGGCCTGATTGCCTGGTTATCGAAAACACCGTCGATATTCTCGACAGAGGGAGTACATAACACTTTTCGGTCCTTGACCGAAGAGGGAGAAGCCGACGATCGGTTAAGACGCATATAAAGTTAGGGTGAACACAAATATGATATAAGTACTTCGGTACATACAATCATTATACATAAAATTCTTTTGCCCAAGTCACTTGGGGGCTCTTAAAATTTATATATGAGCTGTAAATGTGTTTTCTTCTTGGTCGACAGAAGCACAATTTTTTTTCCAATTTTCAGATTGGCACCGAACACTTGATCTTGTTCGGACGTCATGTTTTTACTGACGTTTTTTTTGGTTTTCCAAGCTTTTGGCACTTTTAACCTATTTGCGTTTTTCGCATAAGTCTCATAGTGCAACGCCGGACACCTTTAGAGATTTGGCAAAAACATTCTCGGATGTTGCTATATATGCATCGGTTTCGAATTGTGTCTTCGGTCAATAGTTGGGTTGCCCGGATCCTATGCTTGCCTCCTATGTTCCGCTTTGTTCGGCTAGGTGTGCAATGGGAGAACCACTACGATTGTGCTTCCAGCTCGCATGGTTAAGCACCTCAGTGGAGAAAGCCGAAAACTGACTGTCACAATAAGCGAAAATTGTTCAACGATCCGATGACCGTGTTAAATGATAGGTCGTTCATAACATTGGCCGAAGTGTTGACGGCTTGACCTCAGCTGGCGCCGAACACTACGTGGGGCTCATAGCTAGCTTCCCCAGTTTAAAGCTCCTATGACTAAGTGAAAGTTATAAAGCCAAGATATCTGATTGCCTCGTTTCCGCTAACACAACCGCCTCTGGGCACCGAGACGTCAGCTAAGGGTTGTCTGGTTATTGCAGAAACACCCTGTGTAGTATCTACAAAGGGGTAGAGGCTGACGATGGGTCACTTTCAACTGATAAACAGTCGCAATGGAGTCAAAATAAGTACATATCATCAGCATTTGTATTCATTATACAAGCATTGCCTTCCGTAATTATCATTATAAAGCCATAAATATGCATCAATTTGACTTAAGATTTTGGCCAAGCTGGGTTGCCTGGCTCCTGTGCTTACCCCTATGTTCCCGATTGTTCGGCTAGGCGGTAAAGGGAGCACCTCTGTGATTGTTACTACCGAGTCATCTGAGTTAGTACCTCAAACTGGGTGAAGCCAAAAGCTAGCAATCTTAAAGGATCACATTGGTCGGCAACGACGGAAGTTAAAATTTTGGTTCATTAATACCATAGAGTTCGGGAAACTTTCCCCGAACTAAGTCCTCAATATTTTCCTCCGACATTGATCGGAGTTGAGGCTTCATGATCATGCTTAGCATGACAACCCAAAGAAAGGAACCAATAGCGGGACTATTTTCTTTGGAAGATGTTTCTTACATTAAAAAGTAATATAACATATCTCTCCGCGTACCTTTGTTTATAAAACCATATGGCCGGATTGCCTTGTTTTCCATAAATCTTTGCCCTTATAGCAGCTTCATAAAGTAGGAAAACACTCCTCAGCTACTGGTTGAAGAGGTTGAAGCCGATGGTCGGTCAACAAAGTTTTGTACAATGCGGATCCGAGCATTAATGATGTAAAGTACTTGGATACATAGAGTCATTACACATAATTTGTAATTATACTATGGATATCGATCCTTAATTCGGACACCCGTGCCCGCATAAGGCTCGGGGGCTACTGGGCTTCAGGCTTATTATTTACAAATATTAAAGGGGCACATCGATCCCCTGATCTGGTGTTGCCACCCGACCAGTGTCTCGGGGACTACTGCATTGCCTATTCAATGCAGATAATTCAAAGTGCTCAGTATTCGGCTTGACCGAACTATGCGCAAAAGCGTCTTCGGACAACAATAGGTACCATATGGACCTATCTGGCGTCAAGCTAATATAGTGCAGCAACTTGTCAAGACCCTCTCTCAAGGGCCCGTTTGCTGATCACTATTATCTCTAATATATTACATTGCGTTTCTATTCCTATGTATGCTGCTGAGCTAGGAGTTGATCCTCAGGCCGATTTCGCGCATCGACCTGAGTCTCAGGGGCTGCTAGGATCAGCAGTTTCATGTTTTCCTTCAGGTGCATCTCGGGTTTTAGACCGACACACACACCTTGAGGGCTATTGGCTATATATCCCGGCAGAGAATAATTTGCACCAATCAAAAAATCAGCCTGCAGGGGTGGTGCACCACCTCGGAAGCAGTCTGGCATAAAGCTCGGGCGCCAGTGGCTGGTTCCATAGAGGTCATTTCCTGCATTAAGCATGGCTAAACTCCTTCAACTTTTTAGAACCAAGGTGCTCTATGACACCTCGGATACAGTCCGGCGTTGGAGCTTGGATATAGTCCGGCGTTGGAGCTCGGACACTGTTCGGCGTTGGAGCTCGGATACAGCCCGGTGTTGGTGCTCGGTTGCAAAAGATACCTCGAATACAGTCCGGCATTGGAGCTTTGACGCAAGAGGACACTGCCGCCCGGTAACAACTTCAAACCCAAGGTGTGGCATAAAAATAATAGGGCATTGACAAAGGCCGATAACTTAAAGGGGCTCCTCGGATGCCCGACGTGTAAACTCTTCGGATTTACTTTGGCGATCCTCAAGATCGAAGATAAGAAGATTTGTTAAACCAGTTTTCAAGACCGACGACCGAAGATAAAGAA
Source organism: Triticum aestivum (assembly GCF_018294505.1). Lineage (NCBI taxonomy): Eukaryota > Viridiplantae > Streptophyta > Magnoliopsida > Poales > Poaceae > Triticum > Triticum aestivum. The sequence goes on along the minus strand of NC_057810.1, from coordinate 529,058,856 downwards.
CGGTTCAGAAGAATCGAGGAGCATCCCCAACTTGAAGACCGGTTCAGGGGGCTACTGACGGTGTCCTGGACTAGGGGGTACTCACCACGTCATCTCCCAATCAGTTAGATTGGGCCGAGGACCCCCGTGGCCGTATACTCATGGGCCAGTTCAGATGGCTGCCACATACAAGGAAGATTCTACAAGACTTGGTGATCAAGACAAGGACTCCTCCCCACCGGCGTATTCGGCTAGGACTCTTGTTATCCTAGGCCTTTGGTACATTATATAAACCGAGGCCAGGCTAGTCGATAGATGATTATGACATTACTCATCATACCTCTAGGTTTTAGACCACAACATATGATCTCGGGGTAGATCAACTCTTGTAACCCATATACTCATTAAAGTCAATCAAGCAGCATGTAGGGTATTATCTCATCAAGAGAGCCCGAAGCTGGGTAAAATCCCGTGTTCATGTTACCATCGATCCTAAGACGCACAGCTTGGGACCCCCTACCCGAGATCTGCCGGTGATAACCCACAAGTGTAGGGGATCGCAACAGCTTTCGAGGGTGAAGTACAACCCAAATTTATTGATTCGACACAAGGGGAGCCAAGGAATATTCTTGAGTATTAGCGGTTGAGTTGTCAATTCAACCACACCTGGATAACTTAGTATCTGCAGCAAAGTGTTTAGTAGCAAAAGTGGTATGATAATAAAGGTAACGGTGGCAACAGTAAAGATAAATGTTTTTGGGTTTTTGTAGTAGTTGTAACAGTAGCAACGGAAAAGTAAATAAGCGAAGAACAATATATGAAAAGCTCATAGGCAATGGATCAGTGATGGATAATTATGCCGGATGCGATTCCTCATGCAATAGTTATAACATGGGGTGATATAGAACTAGCTCCAATTCATCAATGTAATGTAGGCATGTATTCCGTAAATAGTCATACGTGATTATGGAAAAGAACTTGCATGACATCTTTCGTCCTACCCTCCCGTGGCAGCGGGGTCCTAGCGAAAACTAAGGGATATTAAGGCCTCCTTTTAATAGAGAACCGGACCAAAGCATTAACACATAGTGAATACATGAACTCCTCAAACTACGGTCATCACCGAGAAGTATCCCGATTATTGTCACTTCGGGGTTGTCGGATCATAACACATAATAGGTGACTATATCCTTGCAAGATAGGATCAAGAACACACATATATTCATGGAAACATAATAGGTTCAGATCTGAAATCATGGCACTCGGGCCCTAGTGACAAGCATTAAGCATAGCAAAGTCATAGCAACATCAATCTCAGACATAGTGGATACTAGGGATCAAACCCTAATAAAACTAACTTGATTACATGGTAAATCTCATCCAACCCATCACCGTCCAGCAAGCCTACGATGGAATTACTCATGCACGGCGGTGAGCATCATGAAATTGGCGATGGAGGATGGTTGATGATGATGACAGCGACGAATCCCCCTCTCCGGAGCCCCGAACGGACTCCAGATCAACCCTTCCGAGAGAGATTAGGGCTTGGCGGCGGCTCCGTGTCGTAAAACACAATGAAACTTCCTCTATGATTTTTTCTCCCCTAGACGGAATATATGGAGTTGGAGTTGAGGTCGGAGGAGGTCCAGGGGGCCCACGAGATAGGAGGCCGCGCCCTAGGGGGCGCCCCCCTGTCTCGTGGACGGGCTGTGGGCCCCTTAGCATTAAATCTTTCGCCAAAAATTCTTATAAATTCCAAAAAGTGCCTCCGTGGATTTTCAGGACATCCCGAGAACTTTTCTTTTCTACACATAAAACAACATCATGGCAGTTCTGCTGAAAACAACGTCAGTCCGGGTTAGTTTCATTCAAATCATGCAAGTTAGAGTCCAAAACAAGGGCAAAAGTGTTTGGAAAAGTAGATACGTTGGAGACGTATCAGCCGGTTTTGACACCGACAGTGTACACCATCGACCCAGTCATGGTGGACAGCTACATCAACACCGTGGAGCAGTTGCTTGCGTGGGACAAGTACAAAGTGGTTGGCATCGACCTCCAGTACACCGATGGTCATCTCGGCAAAGATCATAAGGTTGCCGTCGCCCAGTTGTGCATGCGCCATCATGTCCTCATCTACCACTACTGCATGGCCACAGAGACTTGCGACCATTTTGCCAGGTTTTTCAATAGCACCGACTACAAGTTCGCTATGGTGGAAACCCCTGACGATGTAAAAGCGCTCATGGTAACGGGCTTGGCCTGCAAGAACCTTCTCAAAATCCGTGACCACTACAAGGTCTGGGGCAGCACAAAGAAGGACTCCCTGGTTGAAATCGCCTCGACCATCATTGACCCCTACTACAAAAAGATGAAGCAGGATGCCAACAGAACACGTCCTGTATCCTAGCACGGGGCCTGGATGCGGCAACTGGATGAACCTCACCTCAGGTTCACGCCCAAGAGTGTGTATACATGCTACAAGATGCACAGGCGAATTGTTGACATGAGGAAGTGTCTCCTTCCCAAAATTGACGAGGCCAGATCGCGCCACAAGCAGAGCAGTAGTGGCAAGCATCACAAGAAGTAGATGATGATCAGATGATTGTTTATCCTAGTTAATTATGCATGTAGTATATAGTTTACTTTGGTGTGTGGAAATGTTATATGTGTAGTAGCCACCTATATAACTATGCATGTAATAGTTTACTTTGGTGAGTGCAAATGTCATGTGTGTAGTAGCCACCTATGTAATTGGATGTTTAATTTGATTATGCAACCATGTCCTTATAAGTGTGTGTGTGTGTGTGTGTGTGTGTGTGTGTGTGTGTGTGTGTGTGTGTTCTGTATGCAATCACATCAGACAACACACATGTCTTATTAGCAGCAATCGTCTGTGTTATTATTGGTCTTTGCACACATTTCTGATTACAGACCTCTTTGCCGGCAATCACGCACATCTTATTAAGTTGAACCATTTCTGTTATCTTGGCTCAACGCAAACAGTTCATCCGAGTGAACTATTTGCCCTCTGTCGCAGACACCTTGATCTGGCTAACCGTTTTTTTGCCTAATCACAAATAATTCATGCAAGTAAACTGTATGTCGTATATTGCACACACCTTCATCTGGCTGCCCGTTTTCGTTGTTCCGCCTCATCACAAACAGTTTATCCTAGTGAAACTATATGTCGTATATCGTACACACCTTCATCTGGCTGCCCATTTCTGTTGTTCTGCCTCATCACAAACAGTTAATTGGAGTGAACAGTATGCCACGCATCGCACACGTAACTATAATATGAACTGTGTTTGATGTATCTGCCATCACGAATGTTTTGCATTTTTTTGATGGTTTTTTACATCACCGTTTGTGATTAATGCATCACACACAGTTTCGTAGAAGGGTCTCTGATTGTAGTGTCGCATTAGCAGCATCCCGCAGTAGTGATGCATATCGTATAATCATCTCATGGATACTCAAGGTGACATTGGAGTATCTAGGTGACATTAGAGTTGGTTGATGTGTATCGTATGGTGTTATTTTAGTACGAACTCTAAGATAGATAGATCGGAAAAAGGATAAATTTGAGGTGGTTTCATACCCTACAAACAATTTCGTCTTATATTCTCCGCTAGATAAGAACTTTGGAGTGATTCTTCATCCCACATTGAGGGATGGTTATATGATCCAATTATATTAGTATTGTTGAGACATTGCACTAGCGAAAGTACGGACCCTAGGCCTCATTTTCAAGCATTGTAATATTTTTTGTGCTCACTTTTGTTCCTTGCTACCTTGCTATTTTTTATTGTTCCTATTACAAAAAGCAATATCTACTATCATTACTATACTTGTATCACCATCTCTTCACCGAACTAGTGCACCTATAAGTTTTGCCATTGCATTGGGTCTATTGGGGACACAAGAGATTTCTTGTATTTGATTGTGGGGTTGTTTGAGAGAGACCATCTACATCCTACGACTCCCACGGTTGGTAAACCTTAGGTCATCCACTTGAGAAAAATTTACTACTGTCCTACAAAACTCTGCGCTTGGAGGCTCAACACGAGTCTACAAGAACAAATTGTGTAGTAGACATCACTCCCCCCCCTGGAGCACGCCTGACACGCTTGTCGCTCCCTCGCAACTCTTTAGGTCTTCTCCCTAAGCTTCTAGTGTTCCTTCTGGTTCAGAAAAAATCGTCGAAAAGTTTCGTAGCATTTGGACTCCGTTTGGTACTGATTTCTGAAAAGCCAAAAAAAGCAAAAAACAACAACTGACACTAGGAACTAGGTTAATAGGTTAGTCCAAAAGTTGATATATAATTGCATAATAAACATCCAAGGTTGACACTATAATAGCATGGAACAATAAAAAATTATAGATACATTGGTGATGTATCATTTTTCCTATTGATATTTATTATAATTTGGATTCTCATTTCACTTTATAATAAAATTCTTATGCATTTTTTCTCTTATTTTGCAAGTTTCACATGAAGAGGGAGATTGCCGGCAGCTGGAATTCTGGACTGGAAAGGGCTACATCAAAGATACCCATTATGCACAACTCCAAATGTCCTGAAATTTTATGGAGATTTATTTTGAAATATAGAAAAAATACTGGCGAAGGAATTACCAGAGGGGGGCCTACCAGGCAGCCACAAGCATGGGGGCGCACCCCACCCCCTAGGGAAGGCATAATAAAGTTCACAAAAAACTCAGTTATGTACTTCTCATGAACATTTAGTTCATAAACCCACAATTCATCAGATCCCAACAAACACCCCGCAAAAAAAGATTACCTCGAATAGAACTCCAAGAACATTGAGGAGAACATTGTATTGAAGATCAAAGAGAGAGAAAAAGACATCTAGCTACTAGCTATGAACTTGTAGATCTGTGGTGAACTACTCATGCGTCATCGGAAGGCAACAAGGATGATGTAGAAGCCCTCCTTGATCGATTCCCCCCTCGACAGAGTACCAGAAAAGGCCTTCAGATGCGATCGCGAAAGAACAGAAGCTTGCGGTAGCAGAAAAAAATGCTTTGGGTGGCTCTCTAGTATATTGGGAATATTTGAGAATTTATAAAGACAAAATTAGGTCAAGAGGTGCCATGAGGGCCCCACAAGCTCACGGGCGCCCCCCTGCGGCGTGCCCGGTGAGCTTGTCGCTCCCTCGTGACTCTTCTGATCTTCTCTCGGACCTTCATGGGTCCTGTTTGGTCCAGAAAAAATCACCATAAAGTTTCATCGTGTTTGGATTTCGTTTGATATTGATTTTTTGAAAAGCTAAAAATAAGCAAAAAAAACAGCAAGTGACACTAGGCACTAGGTTAATAGGTCAGTCCCAAAAAAGATATAAAATAGCATATTAATGTATATAAAACATCCAAAATTGATACTATAATAGCATGGAACAATAAAAAATTATAGATACGTTGGAGACGTATCAACCCTTTATGTTGAGATATGTGTTGAGTTTCGTGTGCGTGTCGCTCAACGGTTTATGATGGCTTTCCCCAGGTTTTCGTTAATTAATTCGCAACCCTCTTTTGCTTAATTAATGGATGAGACAAATCTTTTGCTTTCATTTAAAAAGATAAAATTAATAAAATAATTCTAACTCTGTAAAAAAAATATTTAGCCAAATAAAATACCAAATGAATTCCTAAAAATATTATTACTAATATAGAGCACACGAAAATATATACAGCCGAAATATTAAGAAAAATACATAACATATTTTTGTAAACTTTATTTGGGCCTTATAAATATCCCATAAAAGTAACTTTTTCAGTTCTAAATAATTCTGAAATAACTCTAAACTCCAAATAAATAAATGTCCAACTAGAAATCCAAAATGAATATTTGGGAAAGGTTTTTTACTCAATATAAATTTAATATTCATTAAACTCCAAGAGTTTCAAATCATAGTAAAGAATTAGCTAAAAGATAACAACACAAGCAAGTTTTGATTAATTATATTTAAATATTAACATTCCAAAAATTGAAATTTTGTTATGTTACAAGAGATTACATTTGTGATGCTTTGTGTAAAAAATCATGCATTCCAAAAGTGCTTTAAAATGAGTTTTTATAGCTTTGTATTTTTTGTCATGAGTACATCGGATGTTATTTCTGTATGAAATTTTACACGAGTAGAACATCCACACATGTATGTTTTACAAAAGAGAAACAATTTAAAAAACAATACTATTTTTTAAATTTTACTCTTTATCCAATTAGATGTGCACCCGGGAGCAGATACTAGGGCAGCTTGTTTTTTGTTTCCTATGGGCTATTGCAAGGAGTAGAACGAGCTTGTCTGTTCTCTCTCTCACGTGCACAAACTAATCTTGGTAGCTGGTTCATGGTCGGCGGATCCTATTTCACGCGTAGAGCACTGGATAGCAACCTACCCCCCCCCCCCTCCTCTCCCCATCCCAAGCCTCCTTCCTCTCTTTATGGGCGGCTAACTTTCTCGCATCTTTTCGCACGGGGCAAAGTAGCAATGCGGTAGGTTTTTTTCATGGGGACCCCCCCCCCCCCAAGCTTTGGGAAGGTTCTCCCAATCTGGTTTTATTTTTTGTAGGCAGTTTTTATTATCAAGTTTTTATTTTTCTTTTCTTTTAGTTTTCCTTTTTTCATTTTCGTTTTTTGAAATATAGTCACTATTTATAAATACATGATCATTTTTCTAAATTTGCGAATATTTTTTCAAATTCAAGAACAATTCAGATTCATGAATAATTTTTGAAACCATAATCATTTTACAAATTCATGAATATGTTGGAAATATGGGGACAAGTTTTGAAATTCTGAATTTCTTTGAAAATCATAACTCTTTTTGAATCCGGGACCATTTTTGAATTCATGAATAATTTTTGAAATCTAGTAATGTTTTTTTAAATGTCATGAACAATTTATGAAATCCAGGAATAAATTTTGAAATTTACGTACATCTTTTGAAATAAAGGAAGGTTTTCGAAATATGTGAACAAGTTTTTAAATTGAGAACATTTTTCTAAATTCCTGAACATTTTTTGAAAATCGAAATATGCAAAGTTTTGTTTTTCAAAGTCATGAACAATTTTGGAAATTCGGGAACTTTTTAAAATTTTGCAAAGTTTTTAAAGTTCATAACTTTGTTTGAAGTTTAGGATATATTTTAAAATTTACGAACATTTTTAAAAATCCAAGAAGGTTTTTTAAATTCTTGAACATTTTTAAAGAAGGAAAAAATAGAAAAGAAAACAGAAAAATAAAACAAATGAAAACAGAAAAATAAAACATGGTAGCCTAGCCTGGAATATGGGCCGGCTCAAATACAAAAGGGCCTGTGCAGTTTTTCCTCTCTATTCCCCGCAGGGCTCAAATGCTCCTCCGCTGGCCTTGTCACGGGCTCACAGCCCACGGGAACAACTACCCAGTCCAGCCGCACAGATCTATTCCCTAAAAAAAAGTCACCGGTCTCTCCGCTGCCTCGCGTCGGCGCCGCCGTGCCGGAGCAGGGCTGCCGGTAGACGATCGCGAGCTCTTGGCGGTTTTCATCGGCGCGCAATATTCTCCCGTATCAGAGTGTCAGTTGCGTTTGGCCGCCACTGCAAGCTGCACCGTCTCCTGCGAATTTCTGGTCGCGTCGTCCCCTCTCTGCCTTGCCCTAATCCCCGGTGCGTACTTGGTTTGTACGCAAAATTATTCACCCTTTGCTGTTTAAATGCCACTCCAAAAAATTTACCTGTGAATTTCTGGTCGCGCCGTGCCGTCTCTGCCTTGCCCCAATCCCCAGTGCGTACTTGGTTTGTAAGCAAAATTATTTACCCTTTGCTGTTTAAATGCTACTCCAAATAATTTACCTGGCCGCGATAGGGGCAATCGTTCGTCAAATTCAGTAATCTGAGATTCTCAGAGCTAGTTTATATCGAGATATGCAGTTTAGTAAATTTGGGAGAGATGCCGTTTGCAAAGATAATTGAGTCGCTCCCTAAACTGAAATCTATCCTAAATCTCTGTTAGAATTCGGAACCATCATTTTAACTGACCAGGATAGTTTTGTCAATCCACTCCCATGTGTGAAACTTTGAGCTATGATGGTAACTCTAACACACATAGGTCATACTCCCTCTGTAAACTAATATAAGAGCATTTAGATAACTAAAGTAGTGATCTAAACGCTCTTATATTACTTTATGGAGGGAGTATATGATATGTCCTCCCAAAATATTTTTAAAGTGAGGATCCTCCCATGTTCTCGATTTGTTGTATTTCTGCTAGCTAGTTCTCTCCGCGCACCAATGTGTTCTAATCTTGGCAGCCTTTGCGAAGGTGCATGCTTTATGCATTGCAATCTTGCATCCACTGACCCACTTTCGATTGTTTTTCGCTAGTCTATCATGTAAGTGTTCCATCTGCATATTTGTTTGGATTTGGTTGCCCACGGTCCTCCTCCGCTGGGCCATCTCTCTCATTTGCCAACCTTTTAGATTGAGAAAGATTGATGGGTGGTACCAAATTACGCGACGGCAGATTGACATATTGGCCCAAGTGCCAAGTGGTGATGGGAATATGTTTTTTTTTTCTGGGCAACATTTCTGCAATGGTTCTGCTGTGAAGAGTTTTCCTTTTTCCTAATTGTGACACGGTTTAGTGTAGGCAACTAGTAGTTTATCTAGCTTGTTAGATGGAACAATTACTTTTTAATCTCTGATACAGATAACCACGTGGAAGTATGAGTAGAAGCTTACTAGTTAATTCTCAAATAAATTAAGATCATGGACTGAGTAAATACATTGTAACACCAACTTAAGCTATCTGCCAAAAACACTGTCTATGCAATTGCTTTCATTGTTGTCTGCAGTGCTGTCCAAAGTAAGCTACATTGCATATGTAGTGTGGACATGGGTAGCAACAAATGTCAAATCCAGGAACGCGCATTAACTTTGGATATGCTAATATAATTGAAAAGTTCGGTATACATGAGAAAGTAGATGACCATGAAAAGTCATATTTGCCGTGTTGTCTCCGTAGAAAATTTGTCGGAATCCCATTACCTGCTAATTGACAGGTGGGGATCAAGGATGACTCATCGTGCACATCTCCATCTCCACTTCTCGTATGTTAGCGAATAATTAAAAGAAATTGCCCTTGGAAGATCCACCTTTCAAATTCTAATGGAGGCAACACAAGCTGGTTCAGGAAATGATCACAGCTAAACTTGACATCTTTACAGAAGAGCAGCCTCAGTTGCTATCTGACAGTCGGTTACTGACGACAATCCATCCCTGTCTATCGACTTTCCGTTTAGCATCTTCTTGCTCATCCAACTCAAGCATGTAACAAACCCACCATGGCTTCCTGGGGTACAATTCTATCCCTTCTTTCTACCTGCCAAAGTTTCCTTGCCATCGATGACTCCTTTCTTCCTTTTATTTCCTCTATCTTTCTTTCTTTCATTTAGCTTCTCTTGGTGGAATCATGCTCATCAAAGGAATGAACCTAAGCATCCATTAGGTCTAGCTCGCTGTTTTTCAGTAGTACTATAATGATCCTAGATAGTGTTTATAGGGACCTAACTATAATGGAGAAGATACCGTTCCCAGTTTCGCACTGGCTGTGTACAACCTCTGAAACCATTGTTTGTGGCTTTCCTCATCAGTACTGTCATCTTTATTCCCGCCTTCTCTTATCTTGCACCTCTTCCTCTCTTTATGTTTCATGGTTGGCATCTAGCAAGGGCGATAGAGATCTGAGGGAGGGAATCCTGATGCAGCCCATGCTTCTGCTTTAAGATAAACAGAGCAATGATGCATCTTACCTTACTAAATTAACATGAAGATTTCTCAAGTGATGGATGCACTAATATTGAAATGTCCGCATTTTCTAGGATATATTTCATTGAGTTAGGTTAACGTACAAGTATAGAAGTGAAGGGAAAATAGGTACAGTGGGATAAATCCATAACAACAAAATGATTCTTAAATGATTATGTACAAGCTTCACAATTGATAATGCTGTCATAGATTACCAAATTGATCTCCAAGCAAAAGCCGATATTGGTAGACCCCGTGACATCTTTCTTTTTTGCTGCAAAGACCTTGTGATCCGTGACATAATTCATTTATTGATATAGCTTTGGTATTATGTGCGGTGATAACTCTGCGAGTACATTATATATACTTGTGGGTGATATCTGATCAAATTCAACTTTAATGTGTTATTACAATAAGAACATCTAATTTGTTGGAACATGCAAAGTTTCTTTTCCACATTGCAATCTTACATAAGGTGGCCTGAGTCTTTGACATAACATTTCTAGCTTTGCACTCCATATAATTGGCATGCATGCATGAGGCATGATTATTTTTAGGATCCTGTGCAGCCATGTGCGTATGTGTGCAACTAACAGTCTAATAGCCATCAACTGTGTTAGGTTCTGCTTCTTAGCATCTAAACTAGCTAGGCAAGAGGCGACCAGTAGGGTTCTTCTTTCGTCGACGCGAATGACGGTGGGATTAGGATGTATTGTCTGCCGAAGGAGGTAGTACTGTATATAATATAAACCATAATCAGCATGATAGTGTCAAGATAATTTTCTAGCTGGCATCTCGTGAAGCTTCTTTAATAGGTGGAGAACACTGATGCATAAGACACAAAATTAATCAGTTGATCTTCTGCTTTTTTAATGTGGGGGGAAACCTGATTAGGATGCCATCATTTGAACAACTAAGCCTGTCTAGAAAGAAATGACCATGGTGCTTATTTAGACGAGTTTTATTCAAAACCTATAGCATTGATAGGTTCCATTCAAAACAATTTTCTAGCTGGCATCTTGTGAAGCTTTTTTATACGTGGAGGACACAGCAATTACTTGTTTCCTTTTGTTTTCTTTGCGTGTGGCCGGGAAGCATGATTAGGATGCCAACATTTGACCAACTAAGCGTGATCTTTCTCCTGCTCCTGGTTTGTAGAAAAATTAGATCATGTCTGCACAGCATATTTGCACAGTGAGGATGCGTGACAACGTAGATGGCGATCGGTTAATTGCCCCTTTTTGGATACTAGCCCTATATCATTCCAAGCACAGTTTCTGTGGCGCCCTGGCTTAAACGAATTATTGGATGCCACTGCCCACTGCTATGAAAAACAACATGTATTCATACGCCCGGTGGCAAAGATAACTGAACACACAGTGAATAAACAGCGTGGCCTCTTGTGGAGTTGTGATCGCCATCAAGTGGGTTGGCGAGGAGTCAGGACTACACTAGAGAGAGAGAGGGGTTGGCCGGCCGGCCTGCCTGCTTGCCTCTGCTTGTGCTTCGCAAAGTGCAAGCTCATCAATTCCCGTCTACACCGGCGACCCCTTTCAATCTTTTCCTTTTTCCTCCTGCCCCGAGAGCGCCCAGGCTCCATCCAGTAGCCCAGCTAGCGTCCTTGTCCCATGCATTTTCCTGCGTCAGTAGGTGCGATGCTGGGCTGGCCTCGATCTTGGCTCCCATGAGACGAGAGCGCACGGCACGGCATGGCATGGCATCAAAAGAGACAGTGCAGCGCTGGTGTGGACTAGATGGGCAAGCAAGGAGCGCAGCGCACAGCGCCCCGGGCCGACCCCTCGTCCTCCTTTTTCGTTTGGAAGGGCATGCCAGGGGGCACACGTTAGTTGACAATAATATCGGTCCATCACGGTTTAGGCGTCTGACTCGCCGCTGGATCCATCCATCCATCCATCCACGGCCTCACCGGTGGGGTGGAGGTGGTAGGAGTGAGTAATGGTGGCCGCTGCTGCGTGGTGCTGCTGCCTGCTGGGGCTGGTGGTGTAACGTACTGCTGGACGCTAGCAGTACTGCAAACAAATCTGAGGGTCAGAGCCCCCCCATGCATGCATATGCTAGTGACATGGCCCGCGTAGGGAAGGGCCGACGATGCACATGCCGGTCGATGCGCGCTGTCAATCGGCCAGGTACCCGTCCACTCTTTGCTTTGCCTGCCTGCAGCTGCTCGCATTGATTAATAGCTGAAGGCGATCGATCTAGACTATGTGTCCGCTTAACTGCTCGCATGAGCTTGCTTGGGTCACGCAAAGGGATGGATGGGTGCGATGTCCTCGGCCCTCTCTCAGACTTCCGCTGTGCACTTGCAAGCTAGCAGGTCACTCGCTTGTAGGAGAGCCGTTTCACAGTGCAGATTTCTTAAAAACTGCACGCGTACAAGAGGACAGGGGCGCTGTGGCGTGTAGCGGGGAGAGGGAAACGGGCGGGGAGCAAGATTGGCGAGACAGTGGGCGCTGTTGAGGCCAGAGAAGACGGGTGGTTTGCTCGCTTGCTCGCATGAGAAGGATCAGAGGGTGGGTTCAGAGGAGTGCGATAATATAAAGGCAGCAGGGCATGTGAGGGCGATTGGCGCTCCTCCTGGAAACACTCATCAGTCTAGTCTCCCCGTAACATCGCTTACTACTACTATAATTAAAAGTCCAACGCCTAGCTGCCTGCCTGCCTGCCATGGTTGGTTATCCAACCAAGAAGAGCAGGATATATACGAAAGGAAAGAATGGAACGCAAGAAAAAAGGATGCAGACAAGGATGCTAATGGGAGCAACAGAAGAGTAGGTGGCGATGGCATGGAGAAGTGTGAGCTTGGGGCCAAAGGAAAGGGCTCTCTCTGACAAGGCCCATATGCTTTGGTTTGAGCACCACGTTAAGTAGATAGAAAGACCGGTGGTGGTGTGGTGATGGCCATGATTCCTGAGAAGTTGCGAAAGAAGGCGCATTAGTCTACAAGAAAATGAGCTTGTTTGCACACTTTGCCTGCCCGCCCGCCCGCCCGCCTAATCAAATCGTGGCTTGGAATCTCTTCTCTTGTTGCAATTAAAAGCTGGTGCACTGTCAAGGCGTGCAGTTCAGGCAGGTGCATCATGGGCACTTGCATACGCTGGGCAGTGGTTGAAGTATATTTTTCTTGATACATTTCTTGTGCAGTTGCCTTTATTGTTATCATACTTCCTGTTCGTGGTAGTGTACTCGGCCGTGGATTCCTCATTCTTGTAAAATTCTCAGCAATAATGCCTGCCTGGCTGCTTGTTTGGTTGGGTGGAGCGGAGTGATCTCTGAAAGCAGCACTGCGTGCGTGATGCTGCAGGCAGGAGAGATGAGGCCCTTTGGTACCATCCTGCCAATCTGAAGAGGCATATAATTTAGGTGTGGTTGCACCATCTCTTGATTGGCATCGCACCTCCCCCTCCTCTACTCTATGAGGCTCGGCTGCTCCCCCACTTTGTTGAGATCTCTTTGGTCTCTTCTTTCCTTAAAGCATGGGGAAATAAATACACACCGGGCATGCCGCATGCATGGGGGTGGTGGGGTTGGAGTACTGTCACTCACGCGAATTTGGTTCTCTCCCACCTCCCCTCACCTCCTCTGCCTTTGTTTGTTCGATTCACAAATCTTACCATGCACCAGTCCCCTATTCCTACGATTTGGTTTTGCATTGCTTTCGTTTCATCTTTTTGATTGGTATTTATGCTTGTCACGTGAAGCTTGCCTATGCCTGTTGCTTGTTCAGGGTCCCCTGCAGGAAAAAAAAAACTGTGTTACTAATTACCTTTTGGAACTCTTCGACGGTGACGGGGAGATCTCATGTCAATTAAGTGCGCTGGTGAAACCGTGAAAGTGTAACAGTAACACTTTGCTTTGCTTTTGAAGGAAAACAATGAGCATCCGGTAGTAGCTGGACGATGTGATCCGTACTGTGTTGTGTCTGTGTGTGTGCGTGCGTGCCTCGATCATGATTGCCGAATATTATTGATTGTTATCGTGTAGTAACACTTTCGGCTAGAGTGCCTTGACTACCTTCGTACCGAATACTACTCCTTTTTCCCGCTCGCTGATGAGAGATAGACGGCGATCTGGGTGCTGCTGACCGGCCCATTGCTACAGCTGCAGAAATTCGTGCGAGCGCCGTGTCTGAATTTCGAGATGGTGGTGTAAAAGTGCATGCTCTAGCCAATGCAACTAAAAAATCGATCTGATGAAAAGTGAGTTGTAATTTAATTGTGTCAGCCGGGTCTTAAATTTAAGACCTCTTGACTCTGATACCATGTAGAAGTGCATGCTCTATCTAATGAAATCAAAAAAATAATCTGATGAAAAAGACTAGACAACACATTATATGTCAACAAGTGGCAACGACCTTATGGTTGAGGTATCCAACTCAGTCCCGGCTCAAGCTCCTTCCTAGCTTAGCTATTTTTTTAGAAGAACAGGGAGCACCTCCTCGGTTCTACTTTGATTAAGTAGATGAACGGCGATTACGGGATTACTTGTAAGCAATTTGTGCAGCCTGACACCAGACTGTCCTTTTCTTTACACTAAACACACGATCTAGATAGATAGAGGTTTGAAAACTCATTAGCAGCAGTGACAGAACCCTACGCGTATCGTCTCTTTAATTTCGTTGTCTAGGCTCGATGCTCCAGGCAGGAGTGCAAACCAACGCAGGCCTGTGGATTCTCTTCTGGAAACGCTGGCTACAAGGCAAGGCGTGCAGCTACGGGACGGCGAAAACGATCTTCACCGCAAGCAGACGAGACGAGGCCAGCCCAGCTAGCCATCAACGGGCAGCACAAGGCCGCAGCTCTAGGCGCACGTACTACGTACGCGCGTGCGTAAGCTGCCGAGAAGCGTGCAGGGAGGAGTCAAACGAGGGGTGGGTGCACGCACGTGGTCTGGACCGTCCGATCGCGTAGCTCTTTCTTCCAGCTACTAGATCTGAATCAGCAGTATATTAAGAGTCTAGGCAGAGCATCATCTGTTTTCTTGCGTGGGTGCGCATGATCGATGGATGCGATGCGATCATCGAGCCACTGCACGCCCCAGGCCAGGCCAGGCCAGACCACCACTAGCTGCGCCTGTCTATGACCGTGCATCATGGCGCGCTGCTGTCTTTGCCATGTGTGGCATTACACATGAGGCACCAAGCACATCAGCAATGCGATTATTTAGTTAAACCCTCTGTTCAAAGCGGTGATGATACCCTCTCTCTTTATGAAAGGGGAAAACGTTCCGATCATGCTTCGCCATGTAAAGTTTTTTTGTTTCGTTGCGAGGTAAACCTTAGGGCATCTCCAGCCGTTCGGCCCCCCAGGACGCCTAAATAGAGCGGCCTGGGGGCGTACCGGCGCTAGTTCGGCCCCTGGGGGCGACCTAGCTCCCAGTCACGCCCCCACGCGCCGGCCTCAGGATGCGGGAAATTTAAACTTGATCGTTCCCGCTCTCAAAAGACGCCGCAAATCCGGCGATCGGATGTAGTCTGGCGTTACAAAAAACAGAGCGCCGCCGCCGCAAGTTCGCGTGCGCAACGATTCACTCGGCGGGGTCGGCTCCAGGCGTTGGCGGAGTCGGCGTGCGCGGGCTCGTCGGTGTCGGAGCTGCTTCGGTGCTGGGCTGCGTCGGCGCGGCTTCGGCACTGCTGGGCGGCGATGTAGAGGCGTCGTTCGGGCTTGGCGTCCGTGTGGTCGTGGGCGTCGTCCGCGTCGTCGGCGTTGCCGTCGGTAGCTCGTTCAGGATGAGGCCGCGCTGCACCAGGTACCACGCCTTGAGCTTCTCGTCATTGCTCTGGAGCATGTTCGCCCCGCCCATCAGAATAGTCATGTCGGTGTTCCTCTTCTTCGCGGCGACGTTCGTCCGGAGCAGGTCGAGCTTGATGGCGTTGTTCTTCATTAGCGACGACCACCGCGCCTCGGTCTTCTCTTCGCGTAGGACGGCCCGGGCCTGGGCGTCTGCGAGGCAATGCTCGATGGACTCCTGCACTCGCGCGGTTGCCGCGTCGGCGCTTTTCCCCTTCTTTGCCAACTTGTGGCCGTCCGGCCGCCCCTCTGACGCGCCCGGAGTCGTCGCGTTCGGCTTGTATGTCTCCTTGGCCTTGTCGAGGGCACGTCGGACTTCCGCCCACTTCTCGCACTTGTCAATGCGCTTGTAGACGTGGAGGTGCTTGAAGTCGGCGTCTTGGTTGTCGCCCCGATACATGGCGAACATACGCAGCAGCTGCGCGGAGGGACGAACAGTTGGCGGGCGGCGGGCGTAGGGGACGAAGATATGCGGGCGAACGGCGTGCGTACCTGATCCTCAACGCTGGCGCCGCTCTCCGGGCGAGCCGTGACCTCCTTGACGATTCCATGCCATTTGTTGCACGCCAACTGGATACGCCCCCAATGGTTCGCCATCGCCTTGGAGCCGCGCTGCATGTAGACGCCTTTGAAGTAGGGGTCGACGAGCTTCCGTTCGTCGAACTCGGCCTTGATGCGGTCCCAGTACGTCTCCAAGCTCTGGTTCGCGCCGGTGGTCGGGTCGAGGCAGACGACTTTCCATGCTTCGGCGAGGCATTCCTCCTCCTTGGACGTCCACTTGATGCGCGGTTCTCCTGACCTAGCCGCCCGCTTCTTCTTTTTCTGGCGCCCCTTCATTGGAACAGGAGCCGGCTCCTCCTCCTCCCCCTCCTCGTCCTCCTCCTCCTCCTTGGGTTCCTGCGCGTCGTCGCCGTAGACGTAGCCGAGCTCGGCCTTCATGTCGCCACTGAGGTCCACTACCTCGTCCTGGGTGGCGAACCCGGGAGACGCGGCGGCCGCGGTCGATCCTGTCGCGATGATGTCGTCCATGTCGGCTCCCGTGTCGTCGGCGTCGCCGAGGTGCGAGAAGGGTAGCGGTCCACGGTAGAGATGGGGCGTCGGTGTGGACGCGTAGGCGGCGGGCGGCGAGTAGTTGTATGGAGGGTACTGCACGCCGACGAAGGCGGGCGAGGGCGCGCGCGTAGCGGGGTGACCATGAGGGAAGGTCACGTTTGGGTTGAACCCACCGTGCGCGTCGCCGTCGGCGTAGCCGGGCGACGATGAACCCCATGGAGATCCGGCGCCTTGCTGTCCCCAGGGCGCGTACTGGGCATGGCTGACGACGGGTGGATTCATCCCCGCCTGGTCGACCGATGAGGAAGACGCCGCAGCGCGCGCCGCGTTTTCGCGGGCCTTCTTGGCTATGGCCCTGTTTCGCCTGTCGGCGGTGACTTCTTCGCGTCGCTGAACTTCCACCCTCCACTCGGCGTTCGACAGGCCCGGTGGCTTCGATGGTGGCGCCCTCGGCTTCCTCTGCTTCGGCTGGGCCACGCGCCAGTCGCGGTCGCCGCCGCGCGCGGCATGGCGTACTTCTTCGGCGACATGGCGTACTTTTTCGCGGCGAGCGGGAGGGGGTTTGGCGGGAGAAAGGGAGAGAATGGCGGGAGGAAGGCGAGCGAGCGGGAGAGATGCGAGGGAAAAGCGTTAAGAAACAGCGGAAAAAGGCCCTCGGGTCGCCTCCAGGGCGGGCCCACGCGCCTTTTTCGCTTGTGCCGGCTCCCCAAGCGCCCCCCAGGGCGTCGGGTTCGGTCTGGGTCCGCCGACACCAGTTTTGGCCCGAACCGGCGAAAAACGGGCTTCTGGGGGCGCGACTGGGGCCTTTTTTTGGCGCCGGCGCGGCAAAATTGCCTGGGGAGGGCCTGTTGGGGGCGCGGCTGGAGATGCCCTTATCTTCTTGCTGGATAAAAGTTGGAGTGGGCCTAGCATGCGATGGTAATTTTCTTGTTCGCCCCTGAGAGCAACATTATCAAGGAAAATGACAATTGACAAAGATATGATTCTCGACAATAAAAAGAAAAAAAATCGGTGACATGTACATTTGGCCCGAGGGACCAGAAATCTCCAGACAAATAGTATCACGCATGATTGCTTAGTATTGTACACGTCCTCCCTCTTGTACATACAGAGATTAGAAATACCATATCCACCCACCAGATGTGCAGCGGCTCTTTGAACCGGACAACCAGATGCGCATTCCAAGCTCGTATACATGATTTTGTTTGGCCACGCTTGAAAACGGCTCTATCAAGTGAGGTGCGCCGCACCATTTATAATGGCTGCCACTGTTCGCGTCAACTCTGAAGAAGTTGTAACAATATTCCCCAGTGCGAGCTCGCCATACGATCAGTGTCATGTTGGGGTGTATGATGTGGTAGTCCGTATTCAGCCAGCATTATCCAAATGTCAATGCAGTTAAATAGGGGTATTATACTTCTACTAGGTATATTACCAGTTATTCTTTTTCTTTCTGAAAGCGCCTTGGCAGTTATACCGGTCCAACTTGCCTTTTTTGAATTCAATCCCCGAGGGAGGGAGGTGATGCGAATGTGATCGTGCTGGCTCCGGAAAACTAGGAGCCTCCCGGTAGGCGATCAGGGTTTCGGTGGAAAGGCGGCACTCGCTGACATCTCGCCGGCGGGGCGCATCAATCTTTTGGTCTGGAGATGGCGTCGTCTTCGGATCCAAGTGGGAGTTCGCGGGGGCCGCAATCCCCGAGGACGGCGAGAGCACGGATGGAGGAGGCCATGGGTAAGCTGGATCTCACGGAGGAAGAAGCCACCCCTGGTGGTTGATGATCTCGAGGAAGGAGGTCTGCAGAAGTGGTCAATCGCTGGCAAGGTTCTGCATCGAAGGATTTTTCACATCCAAACCATTGCCAACACTCTGAGGCCGGCGTGGGAAAACCCTAGGGGTCTGTCTTTTAGGGCGGTGGGTGAAAATACCTTCGTGGCTGATTTTGAGAATCGACGTGATCGCGATCGAGTGCGGGAAGGATCGTCGTGGCATGTTAATCGGCATGCTATAATTCTGGCTGATTTTGATGATTGCATGAGGCCGTCGGAGTTGAAATTTGATAAACTTCAGTTATGGGCTAGGGTTCCAAACCTGCCTTTCAACTTGCAGACTGGAAATTGGGGAAAACAAATCGCAAAACAGATAGATGTCAATGCGACGTCTGTCCACTTCGACCCCTTGGGGGGATTCTTGAGAGCAAGGGTTACGATTGATGTGCACAAACCCTTACACCGTTGGATTCTGATTGATTCAGCGAAGAGAAAGTCGCGGGACTGGTACGACATTTAGTATGAGTACATTTTGAACTTCTGTTTCTCGTGTGGTCGTCTTGGCCACTCTGATCTGTTTTGTCCTACTCCAGGTACTTGCGATGAGAAGGGGGATTTGCCTTTCAATACCAGCTTGCGTGCGCTCGAGGATAGGAAGGTTGCTGCATCGACTGATGGTTCGTCTAAGGAGCCACAAAATTCTGCAAACAGTAAGAAAGACGCAGCCTCATCGAATAGCAAACCAGGTGTGAATGAGGAGGTCAACTCCCCAAAGAAGAGAGCCTTATACAAAAGAAAGGGTGGCCCTCGAAATGAGAAAGTTTATCGTAGGGTTGAAACCCTAGCTCTACCAAGTACGGGAAATATGACAAATGCAGGGGGCAACCCTACTGATATGGTGGTGTTTACAGCTCAGAAAGCATATGGTTCGGCTGGTTTGGAGGGAGACGGGGGGAACCTAGACTCGTGGAACCTGATCCTAAGAAAAAGAAGCCCCCCCCCCATCATCTGAAAATTCGCAGCGGCTACAGGTCAGCCCTGCCAGGAGCCATGAAATGCTTGAGTTGGAACTGTCGGGGGCTTGGGAACCCCGAGGCAGTTCGAGAGCTTCGCAAAGTAACGAGCAAGAAGGGCCTGCTTTGCTCTTTGTTTCAGAGACAAAGATCAAAGCGAAGAGGGTGGAGATTCTGCAACACAGTTTGGGTTTTGCCGGATGTTTTGCGGTGGATAGTGTGGGTTTAAGTGGAGGAATTGGCCTATTTTGGTCATGTGATGTTAAAGTCGAGTTAAAGAGTTATAGCTCTGGACATATTGACGTTATGGTCCGGGCATCTGACTTGTCTACTCCGGAATGGAGGTTTACGGGGTTTTATGGAGCCCCAAGGACTGAAGATCGTCACCATAGCTGGCGATGCTTGAGAATGTTGCATGCAATACCGCACCATGCTTGGATGTGTCTCAGGGATTTCAATGAGACTCTGTACGGTTCAGAACATTATAGCAGGGTTGCGCGGTCGGAGATGCAAATGCTAGCTTTTCGGGAAGCTTTGGAAGATTGTTCCTTGCAGGACCTAGGGTTCTCAGGGGTACCATTTACATGGGATAATAAACAAGGGGGCTATGAACGTTAAAGCCCGCCTTGATAGAGGTGTAGCTAATGAAGCTTTTCTGCAAAGATTTGATCTGGTGCGTGTTCGGCATATCAGTACGGTGGAATCAGATCACTGCATTGTTTTGGTTGAAACGCAATTTGCTCAATCATCGCGGAGACCAAAACTATTTCGGTATGAGGATGTATGGCGGTCCCATGCAGAGTATGACAACTTTGTGGCTGAGGCGTGGAGAAGTAATCATGTGGGGCAGGGTCTTCCAGGTATACAGGACACGTTAAATAAGCTCCAGAGCGAGCTAGGAGCGTGGGGTGCTAAGGAGTTCGGTTGCCTTGCTAAGAAGGTGAAGAAATTACATTCCAAACTCGAGGTTTTGAGAAAGCAATCTGTCGGGAGAGGCCCGTCGGACGAGGAGAAAGCCACAGTGCTGAAACTTCATGAAGCTCTGGGGCAAGAGGAGGTGTGGACGAGGCAACGTTCGAGAGTGTCATGGCTGCGGAAAGGTGATCGCAACACAGTTTACTATCATGCACAAGTGACATAGTGGAAACGCTTGAATAGAATTGCCAATCTTCGTCGAGCTGATGGATCTTTCTGTGTATCTGAAGCCGGAGATATGGCTGAAGTTTAGTCGTTCTATCAAAACCTATATTCCTCCCAAGGTTATAATGATATGAATGAGTTGTTGCAGTATGTTCCCGAGCGTGTTACCGAGGAGATGAATATGTTATTGGATAAACCCTATGAACCGGAGGAGGTCCATGCTACCCTTTTCCAGATGTCTCCCTCGAAGGCGTCGGGTGTAGATGGTTTTACTGCTATTTTTTTCAAAGGCATTGGAATATTATTCAAGGAGATCTAGTACCCGCAATTTTGGGTTTTCTTAATGGGGGTGAGCTACCTGCAGGATTTAATGATACCTCGATAACACTCATACCAAAGGTACGTAACCCTAAATGCATTGCCCAATACCGACCCATATCTTTGTGCCCGGTCCCTTATAAGATCGGAGCTAAGATGATCGCTAATCGCTTGAAAGAGATAATGGATATGGTGGTTGGCGAGGAGCAAAGTGCTTTTGTCCCTCGCGGGTTGATTACTGATAATGTTGTGGTGGCCTTTGAGAGCGTCCACACGATGCGCAGGAGAAAGAAGGGGAAGAATTATTCTTGTGTTGTCAAGTTAGACATGATGAAGGCCTATGATCAAGTAGAATGGCATTACTTACAGGCTGTCATGACTAAGCTTAGGTTCAGTGGCAACTTTGTGGACTTAATAATGAAGTTTGTCTCTTCGGTCCGTTTCACAGTGACAGTAAACGGGGAACTTTTGCCTTACTTTACACCATCTTGTGGCTTGCGTCAAGGAGATCCTATATCACCTTTTCTCTTCCTTTTGTGTGCAAAAGGCCTCACTTCACTGTTGAATTCATATGGATCATCTTATATAGACAGAGGTATCCATGTATCCTTTCGGGCACCATGGGTGAGCCACTTATTATTTGCTATGATAGTCTCATCTTCATCAGTGCAACACGGGAAAGCGTGGTTCGGCTGAATGAAATTTTGATGATATATGCTTCATGCTCCGGCTAGGCTGTTAATAGAGAGAAAAGTACAGTGTTCTTCTCACCAAATACCCCAACTGATAGAAGGCATGAACTGAAAATTTTGTTGGGCATTCAAGTGGAGGCGTTCAACGAGCGGTATCTTGGTCTCCCAACTGTTGTAGGGAGGATCACGAGTGGTACTTTTGACCACATTGGTGAGAGATCTCGGAGTAAAATGAACGGATGGGTTGAGAGACTCCTTGCCTATGCTGGGAGAGAATCACTTATCAAGTTGGTTATTCAAGCAATCCCAATGTTTAGTATGAGTTGCTTCCTTTTAACAAAAAAGGTATGCAAAAGTCTGACAGCAGCATGGCAAAGTTCTGGTGGAGTGGCTCCCTGGATCGTCGCTCTCTTCATTCGGTGGCGTGGGAGAAACTAGCTACTCCGAAAGCTCGTGGTGGTATGGGTTTTCGTGATTTGAAGCTTTTCAATCAGTCGCTGCTTGGTAAACATGGTTGGAGATTCATGACTAAACCCAGTGGCGGCGCCAGGAAATGAAGGCATGGTATTCATCCAATTTTTTTCTTCTCTAAATGTAGTATATGAACCAAACAACACAACACTAGCAATATATGAACAAAACAACACTAGCATAGCGGCAATAGCAATATTTCAATGTATCAGACCATAACGACATGAATACATAAGTACCTTTTGATTGGTAAAGTGATGATATCCTTCTTACAATATAACTTTGCGGTCGCCTTTTTGGAAGAGATTGATGACATCTTCATCCTTCACTTGATTGAAAAATTCTCTCTCAACAAATGTAACTAAACAATTTTTAAATATTCATCACCCATTTTGTTCCTTGGCTTATTCTTCACATGGCTCATTGAAGAGAACACCCTTTCAACACTAGCAGTAGCTACTGGCAGAATCAATACCAACTTAAGAAGCTTATAAACAATATGATATTGTTCATGCTTGTTTGTCTCAACAAGCATAACTGGAAGCTGACACAAATTTTTCAGGTTTTGAAACCTTTCATCTCTACGCACATTAATAACATACATGTTTAGTTGTCATGGAAGTCTTGCCAGTTCATCACTTGTAAAATCAGAAGTATAAAGCTTTGTAGCAAGCCTAATCAACTTATCTTGGTCATAAGCAGCAAATAGATGAAGTGGACAGAATGCTGCCATGCAAGAAAGTAGCTCCGTGTTTACCTCATCAAATCTGCCATTCAGCTCACTGATTTGCCTATCAATGACACCCACAAACATATCAACCTTGAAGCGGTGGTAATTGATCACACCAT
The DNA here is from genome assembly GCF_018294505.1 of Triticum aestivum. Taxonomy (NCBI): domain Eukaryota; kingdom Viridiplantae; phylum Streptophyta; class Magnoliopsida; order Poales; family Poaceae; genus Triticum; species Triticum aestivum. The sequence continues at coordinate 529,035,953 of NC_057810.1, read as the reverse complement.
TACATAAACCCCTTCTAGGCCGGCCAACGGGAAAGTAAGGACCCTCCATATCAACAACTTTGATCTTATGCTTTGTACAAAAAGATGTGACCTTTGTGAGAAAATCATCCCATCCAGCATCGGTCCTCAAAGCCTCCAAGTAATACTTTGTGTCACCAAAAAGCTCAATAGCATGAACAATATCTTAATCTTGCTTTTGCAAAGCTCTACACAACTCATCTGTGTATCCAAATATTTCTTGCATCAAGTGTGCCATGAAAACAAACTCAAATGATCGAAATATTGTCTCTATGGATAGAGCCGCTTGTGCCTCCGCACCATGGTACTTGTCTCCAATCTTGCGAAGGACTCGTCGTAGTGCACCATACATAGAGATGACATGGTTCACAGTTTTGAAGTAAGAGCCCCAACGTGTATCACATGGCCTTCCCAAACCCATTTCCTGATTCAGCCCACTCCTTGTTTCTACTTCTTCCAATTCCAATGCATTAATGAGTTCTTCAGCCTGAGCTATCCGAAGCATTCTCATCTTTTTACAAGACATGCCAAGAGCATTTAACAAGTGTGCAAGCTGCTGAAAGAACCAAGTACAATCACCACTCTCCTTAGCAACAACAACAAGAGTTAACTGTAGTTGATGGGCAAAACAATGAACATAGTAGGTAGAAGGGGACTCATCCATAATCAGTTTTTTCAGGCCATTAGCATTACCTCTCATGTTACTAGCTCCATCATATCCTTGCCCACGAACCATTGCAAAGGTCAAATTGTAGTCCATAAGCATTTTCTGAATTGCAGCTTTTAGTGTCTAAGAGGTAGTATCTTCAACATGAGCAAGACCAAGAAAACTTACAACCGCCCTTCCTTTCTTATCAACATAACGCAAGCAAACAGCCAACTGTTCATTCTGATACACATCACTAGACTCATCTGCAAGTATTGCAAAATGACCACCATCAAGTTCTTCAATGACTAGTTTAGTAGTCTCTTGTGCACAACATTTTATCACCTCTTGTTGTATATCATGGCGAGTCATCTTGCAGTTCCGTGGAGCATTCTTGAGAACAACCCTGTCAACCTCTTCAAAATTTCCTGCTAGCCAATTTAGAAGCTCAAGGAAATTTCCTTTATTTAGTGAGTCTTCACTTTCATCATGTCCTCTAAATGCCAAGCCTTGGCGCAACAGAAATCTCACACACTTGAGTGTCCATGTCAAACGCTGTTTATACAAAGCCTTGTATTGTGAGGTGTTGGAAGCAACGGACTCCTGAATTGATGTTTGTGGTGTAGTCAACGTATCATACTTCTCTTGAGCTTCAGCGTGAGCACTACTTACATCGCCAACATGCCTTGTCAATCTTGCTTTCATGTTCCAGTTTCTAAACCCACCCTCAACAAATGAATCTCCACCAGGGCTTTTTGTTTTATCCTTGAACAAATAGCAAGCAAAGCAGAAAGCAACCTCTTTGTCCACACTATACTCAAGCCACTTGTAATCCTTAAACCAAGAAGGACAAAAGCGACGTTGTAATCCACTTATGTCTCTGTAATCAAAATTATGTTTCTTTGGTTGACATGCCCCCAACTCGATGTATCTCCTTCTAACTTTATCCTGATCATTGACATTGTACCTAGAGATGGGGATCCGTTTCCCCGGATCTGGCTCAAGTGCTTCCAAATCTACTTCAAATTGAACTTCATCATTTGCTTCATCATCTTCTATAATTGGAGCTGGGGAGCCACTCTCAGGTTCTGTGTGACTATCATCCGGTTCATGTGCTTGCACTAGTGCCAGTTGCAGATTGCTCTCAACATCAGGAGGAATGCTACTGCTCTCAACTTCAACATCAGGAGGATTTGGTGTAGATGTGGAAGTTCTTTTATTTGCCTTTGAAGCTCTTTCCCACAATGCAACAATGCCAACACCCTTCTTCTTCATCTATGATACAAGATCAGAAAAAGATAGATTAGCAATCTACCAAAATATACACTCTGAAAATTGGTAGGTTAAAAATTTAAAATATCAAAATTTCAATCTAGCAACCTGGTCGTTCCACCAAACTAGACGTACTAGCAGTAATGTGTACTAGGAAGAAGCAAGCAACCTGCTTTGCTGGTCGCTCCAGCAAACTACACTAAAATAGCAAAACTGCAGTCTAGCAAACTACTGCCCAGGATACTAAATTAGGAAGTGGCTGGCCTTAAGAACGATTGCAGATTTGCTATTTGTCCGGATACTAAACGCTAGCAAACTAGTACTAGTACTCATTTTAATCTGTAGTTTTGTACGCTATAGGAACTGCCGAACTGGCTGGGGGCTGGCCTTCTTACTTTCTTAGGGGAAGAGATCAAGAGAACTAGAGAGAGAAGACATGGACAAGGAGAATAGAACCTGGACGCTAGGCGGAGGCCGACCGCCGGCGGCTCCGCTTGCCGCTGCTCCGTCGCCGCCGCCGCTGCAGCAGGCCCTAGGTTAGGTTGGGGAACGAATGACCGAGTGGGGACTGGGGAATGGATTCGGGTCGAGGTCAAACGAATCAGCGAAACGGGTGCCGAGATGGTCAGTCGTGTTGGACTCACTGTGTGGGCTGCAGTACTGGTGGGCACTGGGTGGGTTGTAGGCTTGTGGGTCGCCGAATAATACATATAATAAATTTTTTAGGCCAAATCTTTGGTATTCACATGAATACACGTGAGTACCCCTGCCGCCGCCACTGACTAAACCATAGTCGCTTTGTGCTCAAGTAATGAAGGGACGGTATTTTCCTGACAGTGATTTCATGGAGGCCACAGTGCCAAACACTGCTTGTGCCATATGGCGAGCGATAGTGGCTGGCAGGGTGGCGCTCCGCGCGGGTTTGATTAAGAGGGTGGGAGACGGATCCACCATTTCCATTTGGCATGATAGATGGTTTCCGGGTCTTGCTACCCTTCGCCCATGGTTGTACAGGGGGGACTACCCTCTAGACAGTTGATAAGCTCATCGACCCAGACAACTGGACTTGGCATCGAGAATTGATTAGGGACATGTTCACAGCCCCCGTTGCTGATGCTATACTAAATATCCCGCTAATGACGGGGGGTGGTGATGATTTTCTTGCTTGGGCTCATGAAAGGAGTGGCATCTATTCTGTAAAATCGGTGTACCATGCTCTTGTGACCCAGAAGGAGCTTGCAGCTCTAGGGGAAGGGACGGTTACCGGATCCTCACAGATAGAAGAACAAATGTGGAAGTCACTATGGAAGCTCAAGGTGTTGCCGAAGGTTTGTGTTTTCTGGTGGAGAGTGGTTCGTGGAATTCTTCCAAATGAAAGTACCTTGAGGCATCGTCATATAAAGGTAATCAGCAGATGTAATGTCTGTAATGCGATGGATGAGGATCTAATGCATGCCTTAGTGCATTGCTCCCATGCCAAGTTGTTTTGGGAACAAGCTTTTGCAATGTTTGATCTTTGAAGGCCACGCTTGCACCCGGATGCATGGTCCCGTGACATCTTATGTGATGAGAGGTTCTCTGATGTTCAAATGGCTCAAATGATCTCCGTGATGTGGTCCATATGGCACTCGCGGAATAGAGTTACTCATGATGATGATCAGCTTGACCCTTTTATTTCGGTTAAGAGAATTCGGGAGGATTTTGGCTTTGCTTGATATACCTGACTCACATGCTTCGATACTCCCAGGTTTTGGGTGGATACCTCCAGAGTTGGGGACTGTTAAGATAAACACAGATGCATCTGTGAATGTGGACTCCAATAAGGTGGGCGCGGGAGGTGTAGCCCGATCCACAAATGCCTTGTTGGGTGCTTGGAGCAAACCCCATCTGGGGATATCGGATCGGTTCATATGGGAAACTTTGGTGCCGCGTGATGGAGTTATCTTTGCTAATCTACGTGGCTTCTCCCATGTGATCATGGAAACAAACTGCCTGGAGATTGTTAATCTCTGGAACACTCGTCACAACAGCCTTTCTGTTGTGGCACCGTTACTTTTAGAAATTGGAGAGCTAGCTTCCTCTTTTTCTTCTTTTGTTATTCAACATGTAAACAGATCAACCAATGTACCGGCCCACCTTTGTGCTAAACATGCATGCACATTGTTGGTCACCGAAAGTTGGACTGGATCTAGACCCTCTTTCCTACTCACCAGCCTCATGGCTGATGATGCTAGGAGTTCTTTCGTTGAAAAAAGCTCTCAATTGGTACAAAAAAAGTTATGCCGGTCCAATTTATCTGATCTATAAACGCGTAGTAGTAGTAACAAACAGTATATGCGTGCGCCGATGCCCTGCTCTTGCTCTGCTCCAAAGAGCGGATTTTTTTTTGAAACTATGCTGATTTTTATAGCAAATTCGAAAACTACACACCCTAATGCATAAAAATCAAAAGTATCACCCCGTCGGCCTCCTGTTGGCCGAAGAGGACTTTTCGGCCTACGGTTGGCCGAAGAGGGACTTTTCGGCCAATCGTAGGGCAAAAAGTCCCTCTTCGGCCGACAGTAGGCCGAAATGTGGTCATTGGCCAACACCTGCTCTCTTGTTTTACAAAATTCATATCAATTAGGATTTTTAGTAATTTAATTTGATTCTTTTTGCATTAGATTAGAAATTTTATGAAGCTTCTGTAGATATCAAGTTTGACTAGATTTGAAAGTTTGAATTTGAATTTTCATGAATTTGCTCAAATTACTAGATTGCCTATAATTTGAGCTAGGAGTATTTTTTTAGATGATTCTTTTTGCTGCTGGTTCTTTGTGACTTTGTTTATCAGTAGTAATTAATTGGTGAATTTTAAGATTACTTAAAATTAGGTTTTTACGCAAACAGTTCCGTTTTAGTGTTTTTATAGGTTTTGTGCTATTTCTTTTAATTTTAATTGCTTTAAATTGTTTCCTTTTGTTTTTTGACATATTCTTTTAGTTTATCTTAAGTTATCAGTAGATATTTTATTTGCAGTATTTTTTGTATTTTATTTCTTTTATCCTTCATTTTCTTTCTCGCTGTTCTTTCCATGCATTTTCTCCCGCTATTTTCTTTGCCGCCATTTTCTCCCGCCATTCGTTACCGCCATTTTCTCCCGCCATTCTCTCATGTCATTCTTTTCCGCCATTTTCTCCTGTCATTTTCTTTCCCGTCATTTTATTTGCCGCCATTCTCTCCTTTCATTTTCTCCTGCCATTTTCTTTCCTGTCATTCTTTTCCGCCATTTTCTTTCTCGCCATTCTCTCCTGTCATTTTCTTTCCCGCCATTCTCTCCCGCCATTTCTTTCCCGCCATCTTCTTTCTCGCCATCTTCTCTTCTCAACTTATAAAACGAGCCTCATGGTGTCCAGGACCGTAGATAACATTGTCTGACACGGTCTATGTCACCTGCACTGTGCTGCTGGTGAAGTGTGAAACACTGTCTGAGAGAAGTCATAAGTGTTTGCAGCTTCGTCATCATCATCGGAGAGTGTTTCACACTTATGACTAATCTCACACAGTGTTTCACACTCCACATGAAGACATCATTGTCATCCTCCATCGATGCAGCACTCCTTAGTGTGGCGGGAGATAATGGCGGGAAATGGCGGGAGAGAATGGCGGGAGAAAATGACGGCAAAGAAAATGGCGGGAAAGAAAGTGGAGGAAAAAATGCGGGAAAGTATATTTTTTCATGTATAAAACGGCAATGGTTGTAGAGGATTTATAAGGCACTTCTAAATATAAACTCCTATGAAGCTCAAAACAAGTTTTCTAGTAGGATAAAAGAAATAAAATACAAAGAAAATACTAAAAATAAAATAACTACTGATAACTTAACGGAAACTAAAAGAATATGTAAAAAAAACTAAAGAAAACAATTCAAAGCAATTAAAATTAAAAGAAATAGCACAAAACATATAAAACACTAAAACAGAACTGTTTTCATAAAAACCTAATTTTAAATATTTATAAAATTCGCCAATTAATTACTACTGATAAACAAAGTCACAAAGAATTAGTAGCAAAAAGAATCCTTAAAAAATACCCCTAGCTCAAATTATAGGCAATCTAGTGATTTGAGCAAATTCATGAAAATTTAAATTCAAACTTTCAAATCTAGTCAAACTTGATATCTACAGAAACTTCATAAAATTTCTAATCTAATGCAAAAAGAATAAAATTAAAATACAATAAACCATAATTGATATGAATTTTCTAAAAGAGTAGAGCAGGTGTTGGCCGAAGACCACTTTTCGGCCTCTTGTTGGCTGAAGAGGGACTCTTCGGCCAACGGTTGGCCGAAAAGTCCCTCTTCGGCCAACCGGAGGCCAATGGGGTGATACTTTTGATTTTTTTATTTTTTTGCATTAGGGTGTATAGTTTCCGAATTTGCTATAAAAATCATCATAGTTTCAAAAAAAATCCCAAAGAGCAGCCCGGATGACGTGGATGATCTGACCCCGGAAAAAAAAGGACGTGGATGATCTGGGTGAAATCGAGAGACGTGGTCGACGGAACAGGTGCGCGCATGGACGGCCCAATATATACGGCTTGATCACGCCACGCCTCATTCGTTGCTGTCAATCAAGGAGGGTTAATTAGGTCGAGACAAGAAAGCGGCAGCCCCTCTGTGACACATGCACACCCATCGACTGATCGATCAGGGTTGGAAGCAACCCACGATGGCTGATGGAGCCAGCCACGGTTGGTCTCGGTGGTCTGCGCGAAAGCATATATACAAGTAAGTGTGGCGCACGCGCTGATGCAACGCGCGATTCCGTTCACATTTCAGCTCTGCGCTAGAGACATGGAAAGAGAGGCACAAGTGAACAGACGGAGAGACAAACAAACAAGAGAGGCGTGGTGTGGGCGAGCGGAGCACTCGCTCCGTCGCTCACGCACAGCAACGTCGACGCCCACTCTTAATTAACCAATCCCGCCATTTTCCTCGCCTCTCTTTCACGTTTTTTTGAGGGTTTTTCTTCCTCCCGCGTGAAGTCGTTGGACCTGACGTGCGCAGCGGAACGGAACGGAGCCGAGCCGGCAGGAAAGAAAGCGAGCGGGTGCCTTGCCTTGGCCTTCGCTCCGGCAGAGAAGAGACAAGGAAAGGAGATGAGATGAGCGACAGCGGTTCAGCACTTTAGCCATACAAGCTACGAAGCCAGAGCTGCGTGCATGCATGCATGCATGAACAGGCTCGGCGTGCATGTTCGCTAGGCTAGGCACCGAATGCATCGGGACTGTTCCAACACACAGCTCCGATGGCGTGTCCGTGTTGGAAGCCGCATACATCCGCGTGATGTAGCTCACACCAGGAAAGAACATGCCGGTTCTCTCTTTCAATCAGTCATGCTGGCATGCATGCTGTACACTACCTTGTGACTCTTATATAAATATAACTTATACATAAATATTCGCAAAAAAACAAAGCTCTCATATATGAATCGTAGCTGTTGGTAGGTCATATGCACACGGCCTCCTACTCCTAGCACGCATGTGGTCGGACGTGCGATTTGCAAATCGCAACCGGAACCCCTGGCATGGTCCAAGCATACAAAGGGAGAGAGCAACATGGGCTAGGGAGGAGTACATGCATGCGTTTTCGGTGACAGGCAGGCTTTGGTCCAGCCCCAGATGTCAAGACGACAAGTCCATTGTCACATTTGGCGTGACCACGGTTGTGGATGGGAGCGGCCATCATCACGCGGCCCGAATGCATGCGAATGGAACGCTTCCTTTCTCTGTGAAAGCATGGGATTGGAGCGTGCGCACGCCATGAACCGGTGCAGTTGCACCGTACGTATTGGTTGGTTCCATTCACCAGACGCCAGCATGTGTTTAATTAGTACTGGTACTGACGCTAGTAGTATAAACATGTGTTTGTGAAATTAGTTTGACGCAACCCGGCCGGAGATGCGTGTGAAGGCACATACGTAGATACACATATATACATATGCACATCCGGCCGCGTTGAAGAGATCGTTCCAGTTATCCGCTCCGAAAGAGAACAAGACGAAGAGGACGAGAGGAGGGGCGTCACATGCCACGCCCCAGTCGGTTGCCTGCCCCCGTCCATGACCTCTTCATCCGACGAAATACTCGCGAAGCCATCAAAGAAAGGGTCGGTGCCGGTGCGCGCAGCCGTACGTACTACGTGCGGGCATGGCCATGGCATCGGCATCCACACCTTTCGCCTTTCCTTTCCCCGCACTTAATGCTGTGTTGGGGCGTGAGAGACTTTGAGCCTTGGACCTCGCATGCATGGAGCCGAGCAGAGGATGGCCCTCCACTCTCGATCGTCACCGCGAAACTGCCTCCTCCCTCCCGCGTGGCGAGATCGCATGCTAACCATGCCGGATTTGATTTGACCCGACTTGTTAACGATCTAGACACGCATCGTTATCAGCTACTCCCTCCGTTCACTTTTGTAAGACGTTTTAGACATTTAAGACAGCACCTAAAACAGTTTAATTTCAGCTGTCCTAAACGACTTACAAAAGTGAACAGAGGGAGTAGTAGTAGTACTTGTATGCACTGTGCATTCTTGTGCAGTGTACACGCGGCGACGCAGGTTTTGACCTCCATGCATGCATGGATACAAGTACTCCTACCACTAGTGCATTGGTTTGGTGCGATTGACGATTCAGACACGGTGGATTTGACCAAACCCACGCATGCGTGCTGCAGTATTTCCAGTCGATCGATCGATCGAAAAGGCTAGGGCTGCAGACAACAACTAGAGTAGAGGTTTTGGTCGCGATCCGTTGCTGTGTTTGTGTTTGCCAGATGGTGCCCTCTACCTCTAGAGACGGTAAAGTAGGCAGGAAGGATTAAGTAGCCTTGTCATGGTTGATTAGTTTACATGTTTCCACCACCACCTCCAGATGTCTGCACAAGTAAACTTGCTTCAGAGAACCAATCGCGATCACGTGCAGGTACGTTGTCGAGGAGAAGCGAACAAATTAAAGGTTGCGAGATTGAAGGGTGGGCAAACAAATTGGCACGGAGGTTGCCTGTCTGTGTGCAAGCAAGGAAGGAAGGTAGATGCAACGATGCATCGAGTGACAGCCACCTCTTTCTCGGGAACAAAGATGGCAGCATTTGATTCTTTCTACCCGGCCAGCTCCCCCTCTTTTGCATCTTTCCATCTCAACAAATATTCTAGAGCCTAGGTGTTTTTTCTTTCCTCGTCTCTTGCTACAATCGCCATGCTCCTGTCTGAAGACGAAAGCAGAGGGAAGGGCCGGGTTCGTCCTGGTTGGTCCTAGTGATGTTTACCAAATCTCAATCACCTTACACCTAAGCTAGCAGCATACTGGTCAATAAAACCTGCCTGCATCTAACTTTGGGTCCTACGCACGCCAACGCTTGCCAGTACTACTACCTCTACTACTTGACAATTAAGGTGTGCATGTATGTATTGCTGCTGCGACGAATAAACGATGGGAAGCAACGATTTGTTCTTATATATATACTTAAGAGAGAGGAAGAGAGAAATTATAAGGAAAAGGAAAGCAACAATAATGTCTGGGGCATGCATGCGTGCCTGTTACTGATCTCCAATTCAAGCACGACATCCCACTGGCGACCTTGGAAATCTCCTGAAGAAGCTATCAACTCACTTTGGTATTATCCGATTAGAATACCGAGCCAGGACCGAATCATAACCTGCAGAATTATTGGCGGTGACAAAGCATGGCAGGAAGTGTAGCGCAACAAATGTCCTGCTCCCGGGCGGTTGTCAAACGTTCTGGTTAAACCAAGGAAGAGGTAAATTCTACAGCATTTTTGTTGTCAGTTTGTCATTTTTCACCAGGGAATCCCACGATCCAGACCAAAGCATTTGGCAACCACTCAAAAGTACAGTAGATTGGATGCATGCCTCGGTCTCTCCCCCTACTCGTTCCCGTTCCAACTTTTAAATTTTTCTCCGAGACAATGAAAGTCATGAAAATGAGGTGGTTCGTCAAAGAATTGTGTCCAATAAAACCAAGCGACAGTGTACCGCTCTAGAACAAGGCACCGATTTTTCTCTCAGTTTCGTCTCCTCCTTATCAACAACACGTACCTGAAAATGAGGCGACACTGAAGATTCAACGGCTGATTGCTGCCCTGTATTTATGCACGTTATCCGCCAGGGAGAAGGAACACGAACGCCGGATTGCCTGGCTCTCAGTTTATACACTAGAAGTTCTCCACTGGACATATACCTAACAGCTGTGAAGGCGCCTTCACGATCAAGAATTCTGGATGTTGCATGTTTATTTCATCCATTCCAAATATACTAGCTACTCGGATATTATCGCATTTCCGCGAACATCGAACAGTTTGATGGCCTAAAAATGGTTAGGGGTTCCTTGTCGCATGATATTGGTTGAGACACTCGTACTACTGTTATTCTTGTGTATGATGACCGTGCTATAGTGTTACACCATTAATTCAGCCATGACACTGAATACCATAAACAACGCTAGCTGAAAATTTAAAGTTTTAAACACCTTTAGCAGGTTGGAAATTTCTGGTTAGTAGTTCCACTTTTCTTGATTTGATTGTTTATGGTATGTTACTTTACCACCAATCATAAATAAATTGGTCCATGTATATGTTCTGAACAATTAGATACATACTGCATATTCTAGATCACTTTTTTTACATCATCAACCCTACACCCTAGTCCTTTTACATAAGCCATGACATATCACCCACGTTGGGTCGGTAACACAAGATATTAAAAACATGCGTTTCTCGCGTGTTCTACCTACACTCACTATTTTCTCTGTCACACAAATTTAATTGTCGCTTCCAGAACTTTATCTCGCACACTTGCTCTTAACCATCCACCTTTTTTCCATGTCTCGTGTAGCTGCCCACGTCTAAGTCATAGTTCAACAAGAAATAGACAGTGCATCAAAGCGCAAGAAAAGATGCATTTCACGAAAGAAGCGGCATTTGGTGCCATAATTTTCACAAGTGGCGGAGAAAAGCATCGGAGGATCATTGGCTTTGCTCCAAAAGCAGTTCTCAACCAAGAGAAAAAAGGCAGAATTGAAGCCACGATGCACATACATGTGAGTACATCATGTCATCAGAAAATTTATAATGGTCCAAAATTATACTCGTGTATTATACATAATTAGTTTTTGTTTGACCCTCTTCTCAAAGAAAAATAATTTATTCATATTTTTGTGCAGTAGGATGGATCGCATACAGCCATTGAGTAGCCCTTCATTTTGTAACACACTATGTCTAGATACAACCATTTTGAGAACAAGTATTTCCGGACGGAGGGAGTGCAAGCTAATATTCACATTCGATTATTGACTAAATAAGGATCGTTTTTCAATTTTTCTAAATTGCAGCTCGAAGGATCTAAACCGTTGATACGTAGATAGAGGTTGTGATCCCTCCATCCATAAATATAAGGCATAATACTGTTTTGAGATTTACTTTGACCATCACTTCATATGCGCTTTAAAAAGGTATACGGACGGATTCTTATTTGAAGGGAGTTCCTTATGATATTATTTTTATATAACACATGTTATTATATTGATCTTATCGTGGTCAATATAAATCTCGAAAATACGCAATAGACACTACATTCATGGATAGAGTGAGTAATCTTTTGATAAACACCTACTCCCTCCGTTCGGAATTAGTTGTCGCAGAAATGGATGTATCTAGATGTATTTTAGTTTTAAATACATCCATTTCCGAGACAAGTAATTCGGAACGGAGGGAGTAGTAACAAATACCAAAGCCAAAGCATGGACGAGTAATCCATCCAAACTTTTGAAAGATTGGATGCGAAGCTACGAGGAAGGGGTGATCTCTTCCTCCAACCGCTCCCAGGCCAAACAAAGAAACGCCTACGCCATCATTATCGCGAAGCAAAGGCTCCGTAACCAAAACCACCACCCCATTTTAATCTCCTGCATTGACGTCAAGAAATCCTCCATCCCCTGGGATTCTTTCCCCTAATTTTAACCGCCCGAACGCCCGCAATCCAGCCTATCTTTTAACCCCGCGAGTAATTTTAGATTACCCACGTTTTCCGTTTCCGCGATCGAGCCCGGCCCCGTCTGCGTCCTGTTCCCTTCCGTTCCATGTGAGAGGTTTTAAGGGGAGCGTGCGAGGTGGGTGCGCGGAATTGGACTCGGCTCACGCTCACGCTCACGCTCGCGCTCGCGCTGAGGAGGAGGACGATGCCCTCCTTCTATTAAAACCACGAGTGGAAGTTTTCTTCCCCGTCACCTCCCGCTTCGCGAACCCACCACCCGTCGTCCGTTTCTTCGTTCTTCTCCTCCTCCTCCTCCTCCTTCTTAACATAACAATGGCTGTGCAGGCCCAGTACCCCTCCAATCTCCTCTTCCACGATAGGTGCGCCTCCTCACGTCCCGCCCTCTCCACCACTGCAGCTGTTCGTCTGGTTTGGTTTTCGGGTGATCTCATGGCTTCGTCTCCTTTACAGAGGTGACCCGGAGAGGACGGAGATGGACCTGCCCAAGCAGCAGCAGCAGCAGCAACATCAGCAGCATCCGCAGCAGCTCGCCGGAGTCTCGCCGGCGGTCTATTTTGCCAGTGGCGGAGGTGCGTTTGCCTGCCTCCGCGCCTGATTGCCTGATGACGCCGATTGATTGGCCGCGCGCCCGTACGGTTCATGGATTGTGACATGGCTTGGTACGGTTTCCTGCAGCCAGTGGGAATCGGAGGAAGCGCGCCAGGGAGGCCATGGCGCCGCCGCCGCCGGCCAAGGAGGAGTACATCAACCTGTTCGCGCAGCAGTCGGCGCCCTTTTTTAACATGGCGCAGCTCCACAACAGCAGGGTCGCGTCGTCCCCGTCCCCTGCCCCGGTGACGCGCGTGTCCACGGGCCTCCGCCTGGCATTGGATGAGCAGCAACAGAGACAGATTAATTCATTGTGTTACCCGTCCTCGTCCTCGCCGCTCGTCCCCTTCTCCGATGAGTTCGCCGGACAGATGAAGCAGCATGGCGACGAGCTCGACAAATTCGTCCGGGACCAGGTAATTCATCTAGGCTCCGGCCATGCCACGACAGTCCAACTGTAGCTGTGCGCTCGTTTCTTGGCCTCACGTGCCCGTGCGTTATCCACCAGGGCGAGCAGCTCCGTCGGGCCATCGCCGATCGGATGCGCCACCACAACCGGGCACTTCTGGTGGCGGCAGACAAATCGGCCTCGCGCCGGCTACGGGAGAAGGCGTTGGAGGCGGAGCGCGAGGCGCGTCGCGGCGCCGAGCTGGAGGAGCGGCTCGCGCGGCTTCGCAACGAGGCGGCGGCGTGGCAGGCGAAGGCACTCTCGGAGCAGGCCACCGCGGTCGGCCTTCACGCGCAGCTCCAGCAGGCCGCCTCCGCGGCGCGGGCATCCTGCGAGGAGCTGGCCGGCGGCGACGCCGGCCCGGCCGAATCGTGCTCGTCTGCGTACGTAGACCCTCGCCGCGCCGGGCCTGACCGCGCGTGCCACAGCTGCCACCTCGGGGCGGCCACGGTGGTGCTCCTGCCGTGCAGACATCTGAGCCTCTGCCGCGACTGCTTCGCCGCCGGCGACATGGACGTGGCCCTGGCGTGCCCGGTATGCCATTGCGTGAGGACCGGCAGCGTGGAGGCCATCCTGTGTTGACAGAGCTGTCCTCGGGGCCATCCCGGTCGTCCATCCCGTGCCGTGAGTGCTCCGAGCAATGCAAAAGGCGCCATAGCTTATTCCAACGAATGGAGAAAATAGTCCTAAAATGGAAACTTAGATTCTTTCTTTCTTCAAACTTTTGTTCATAGTTTTTTTTATCCTTTTTTACTGCCGAGGATTTACCCCTCGCCGTGTCCTCTAGGAGAATTCAATTGATATAAGTTCATTGTTAATACTACCCAGCCCGTCAAGTGCAAAGGTGAATGCATGGTTAAACGTTCTTTCTCCGATCATTACTGTTAGTAAGGCTGTGCTGTGCTGTACTGTACTGTATGAGGGTTGCTTGTGATGTTCTCTTCAAAACCGAAATGACGAATTAGCGGAGTATAAGACTGGATAATCGCACCAAACTGCAAGTGATCGCAACCACTGTGCTGCTCCGTATGGCGTCTATTTGATGTGAGGCGTGGCCCGCATTGTTGCTGAAATCCCGCGCAAAGCGTGACATCTCTGCACCGCACCGGCAACGGCGGGGTTAGGAGTGCGCGTCCTGTGCCGTGCTTTATGATTCGGCCGTTTCGGCGTGGCTCCTCGGTTGGCTGTTATTTTTCTTTACATTACAGGCAGGTGGGCTGGGCAGGGTCTGAAGAAGAGTGGGGAGGCACGCGCGAGCATGGCAGCGGCGTCAGAGAGAAAAAAGCTACGGAAATCGGGCACCGGCACGGCGGCGGTCGGCGGAATGAGCGGCCGCGCACTGCATGAGGCCGCGGCCGGCAACGGCACCAGGCGCAGGCACGCGCGCCCCGAGCGGTTGAAAATTGCCGCGCACGGCGCTGTCCCCGCGTAGTGATAGCCGCGAGTGGTGGGCCCTCCTGTTTTTTCTGTTGGAAAGTGGGGCTGGGGTGGCAGGCACGGCACGGGCGATCCAGCCTCCTACCCCCCCGTTATGGCCGCCGCGCTAGTGGCCACGCAGCGTCCGGCTGTTTGTTTACCGCCCCTTTTACTTTGGCAGAAAAGGAAAGCCATCGTCGTTGTTATCCCGGCGATCTTCACGTATCTCTCACGTTGTTTTACGGTTAACCCCCGCCCGCTTTATGTCCCACGATTGATGGCGAACAAAGCTGATGCGGTACAGGCCGTAGGGAGCGTCATGACATAAATTCGCGCCCGGAGTGAGTGGATCCCTGATCGGGTTCTGTAATGTAAAGTGAAGTAAATTAGGCCGTCCAAACCACTCGACACCGGTACCCCCAGTACAGGACGAGTACCACTCCGGCCCGGCGATCGAGTACGTACTACGTCCGCATGCACGGCGAGCCCGCCGTATCGGTATTCAATTGGATCACTCCGTCGGGAGGGACAAGGCAGTGATACTGCTGGGATGCCTATGCCAGTACGAGCGAGCGGTGCGCGACGCAGATCGCGGTGCCGCCGTGCGGCAATGACCAACACGGCTTGCCTGTGAGTCGCGTGATGACTCCTAGTGCGTGAGGCGAGTGACCACGCTAGCTCTCGCTCATGGTGCGCGCCCCAATTATTAACCCCCGCCCGGCCGTCTGGTGGCAACATGTGCCACGGTCGCGACCACAACGCCGTTGCGAGGAAAGGCGGACGAACGAACGAACGATCCGTCTTCTCGAACGCAGGATCGCTGGGAATCCGTGCCTGCTAGTACTACTGCTACCACGACTAGCCGGCTAGCACCACTATATGCTATCTGATTCGATTCGATTCTTCACGGGCTTTGTTACCGCGACGCGGTCGCTGTTACGGCGTCAAATCTGAAGCGATTTTCACGGGCTTAACTACTCGATCTGCCATCCATGTCTCTGTTATCTGATCTTGTGATGACATGATGCGTTTTTCTAATCTATAATTGCGTGTTGGTGCTCTGTACTATTCCGCATTTCCGTGCCTTGGCATCGTATCCGCTGATTCAGGAGGAGAAAGGGATGCTTCTTCTGCGGAAATAATTTGGATACCCAGGTGGGTTGGAAACCTCAGTTCTAAATAAAAAGATGAACTGGCCCATGGTATTTGTAATCAATGCGTGCGTCAACCCGATGCATATCTTCTTGTGGCCAATCAAAGTAATTTTTTGTAGGGAGTATCTAGAACTCATCTAGATGAGACATAATTTGGTCTCATTCACTTTGAAAACAAGAACAAATACAACCCACGTCAGCACACACGCATCTTATAGCATCACATCCAATGGCTATAAAAGGTGAATGAGACCAAATTATATCTCATCTACTTCCTCCGTTCCTAAATACTTGTCTTTCTAGACATTTCAAATGACTACTACATACGGATGTATGTAGACATATTTTAGAGTGTAGATTCACTCATTTTGCTCCGTATGTAATCACTTGTTGAAATGCCTAGAAAGACAAGTATTTAGGAACGGAGGGAGTAGATGAGTTCTAGCAAAACTGTTTTTTGTACGCAGAAGAGTTTGTTGACCCTCGAACTCATGTCATTCCAGACCATGCAGAGCCCTTCGTTTCAAAATACAGCGCGCCCACGCTTTTTGATGTTCAATTTTGATAAAAAATTAAACCAACCGAGACCGACTGCGTCGGAAGTAAAAAATATATAATTGAAAACTTCTTTTGAATATTAATTCATCGGTATAATTTTTGCTCCCGCCAAAGTCGATCTCGTTGGTTAAATTTATGGTCAAAGTTGAATAGCGGAATCGATGAAGCATTATATTTTGAAACGGAGGGAGTGTCAGAGAAAGAATAAAAATAGCAGTGTGATCCATCATCCATGGTGCATTTTAGCTTTGTACTGATCTTTATAATGGTAGGAGTACTGATTTTGTTGGAAAGAAAAAGGCAATGGTAGACCAACAACACTTTCGTTTGGGTTGAGAATCAATCACTTTACCAAGGTTAAAAATATAGTATATCCAATTCTTACCGGTATGGCTTCAACATATAGGGTGATATATCAGACAATATATATCAGAGAAAATATACCTAGATTTTTTATTATTCTTGTGAAAAATGTCTTTTTTTTTTGTTAAAACAAAATATATGATGCCAATGCTATAACATAAATATATATATATTAGATTCCTAATTTATGAAGTTGATAAAGAAACTAGTTAAGACACTTTCACAAAGTCCTTACTTTAAGATTGAAAACAATATGTTATATATGCGTTTCTACAAAACATTATGCATAACTTTCATAATACGATGAGGTTGTAAATACACATAATCTTTTTCACCACTTTTCTGATAAATAATGTGTTCATTGTTGTATGGGTCTACCGGTGGGGATATCAGGTCAGATATCCGCCATATCGATCCATATATGTAGTGTGAAAATGATATTTACAAAATGATATGTTATGTTTATATTGGTAGAGCCACAAAACTGATATATCGGTCATATCGGCCTAGATTTAAAAGCTTGTTGTACTATGCTTCTTTCTCGGTAAGCATTGGTCTTTGAAACCACTTTCCTTGTTTATTTATTTATTTATTTTTCATTATGAATCCATATTCTTGCAACAATACAAATGATAATCAAGTACCATGCAATTGTCTCTCATTTTTCTTCTGAAAAGGAGGACCCCTCCCTCCCTGTGTTCGCCCTCTGTATTTGTGGATTCACTTTACCAAATCAAGTTACAAATAGGTGTTGGGGAACGTAGTAATTTTAGAAATTTTCCTACGCACACACATGATCATGATGATGCATAGCAACGAGAGGGGAGAGTGTGTTCACGTACCCTCGTAGACCGAAAGCGGAAGCGTTAGCACAACACGGTTGATGTAGTCGTACGTCTTTACGATCCGACCGATCCAAGTACCGAACGTACGGCACCTCCGAGTTCAGCACACGTTCAACTCGATGACGTCCCTCGAACTCCGATCTAGCCGAGCTTTGAGGGAGAGTTTCGTCAGCACGACGGCGTGGTGACGATGATGATATTGCTACCGACGCAGGGCTTCGTCTAAGCACCGCTACGATATGATCGAGGTGGAATATGGTGGAGGGGGGCACTGCACACGGCTAAGAGATCAAGAGATCAATTGTTGTGTCTCCAAGGGGTGCACCTCTCCCCGTATATAAAGGAGTGGAGGAGGGGGGGGGCCGGCCCTCTCTATGGCGTGCCGAGTCCTACTCCCACCGGGAGTAGGATTCCCCCTTTCCTAGTAGAACTAGGAGCCCTTCCAAGTAGTAGGAGTAGGGGAGAAGGAAAGGGAAAAGAGAAGAGAAGGAAGGAGGGGGTGCCGCCCCTCCCCCTAGTCCAATTCGGACTAGGCCTTGGCGGGACGCGCAGCCTCCCCTCTCTCTTTCCCCTAAAGCCCAATAAGGCCCATCTACTCCCTGGCGAATTCCCGTAACTCTCCGGTACTCTGAAAAATACCCTAATCACTCGGAACCTTTCCGATGTCCGAATATAGTCGTCCGATATATCGATCTTTACGTCTCGACCATTTCGAGACTCCTCTCCATGTCCCCGATCTCATCCGGACTCCGAACTACCTTTAGTACATCAAAACACATAAACTCATAATACCGATCGTCACCGAACTTTAAGCGTGCGGACCCTACGGGTTCGAGAACTATGTAGACATGACCCAAACATGTCTCCGGTCAATAACCAATAGCGGAACCTGGATGCTGATATTGGCTCCCACATATTCTACGAAGATCTTTATCGGTCAAACCGCTTAACAACATACATTTGTTCCCTTTGTCATCGGTATGTTACTTGCCCGAGATTCGATCGTCAGTATCTCAATACATAGTTCAATCTCGTTACCGGCAAGTCTCTTTACTCGTTCCGTAATGCATCATCCCGCAACTAACTATTAGTCACATTGCTTGCAAGACTTATAGTGATGTGCATTACCGAGAGGGCCCAGAGATACCTCTCCGACAATCGGAGTGACAAATCCTAATCTCGAAATACGCCAACCCAACAAGTACCTTCGGAGACACCTGTAGAGCATCTTTATAATCACCCAGTTATGTTGTGACGTTTGGTAGCACACAAAATGTTCCTCTAGTAAACGGGAGTTGCATAATCTCATATCATAGGAACATGTATAAGTCATGACGAAAGCAATAGCAATATACTAAACGATCAAGTGCTAAGCTAACGGAATGGGTCAAGTCAATCACATCATTCTTCTAATGATGTGATCCTATTAATGAAATGACAACTCATGTCTATGGTTAGGAAACATAACCATCTTTGATCAACGAGCTAGTCAAGTAGAGGCATACTAGTGACACTCTGTTTGTCTACGTATTCACACATGTATTATGTTTCCGGTTAATACAATTCTAGCATGAATAATAAACATTTATCATGATATAAGGAAATAAATAATAACTTTATTATTGTCTCTAGGGCATATTTCCTTCAGTCTCCCACTTGCACTAGAGTCAATAATCTAGCTCACATCGCCATGTGATTTAACACCAATAGTTCACATCTGTATATGATTAACACCCATAGTTCACATCATCATGTGATTAACACCCAAAGGGTTTACTCGAGTCAATAATCTAGTTCACATCGCTATGTGATTAACACCCAACGAGTACTAAGGTATGATCATGTTTTGCTCGTGAGAGAAGTTTAGTCAACGGGTCTGTCACATTCAGAGCCGTATGTATTTTTGCAAATATTCTATGTTTACAATGCTCTGCATGGAGCTACTCTAGCTAATTTGCTCCCACTTTCAATATGTATCCAGATTGAGACTTAGAGTCATCTGGATCGGTGTAAAAGCTTGTATCGACATAACTCTTTACGACGAACTCTTTATCACCTCCATAACCGAGAAATATTTCCTTAGTCCTCACTAAGGATAATTTTGACAGTTGTCCATTGATCTACTCTTAAATCACTATTGTGCCCCCTTGCCAAACTTATGACAAGGTACACAATAGGATGGGTACACAACACAACATACTTTATAGAACTTATGACTGAGGCATAGGGAATGACTTTTCATTCTCTTTCTATTTGCTGCCATGGTCGGCTTTTGAGTCTTACTCAACTTCACACATTGTAATACAAGCAAGAACTCCTTCTTTGACTGATCTATTTTAAACTCTTTCAAAATCTTGTCACGGTATGTACTCATTGAAAAATCTTATCAAGAATCTTGATCTATCTCTATAGATCTTGATGCTCAATGTGTAAGCAGCTTCACCGAGGTCTTTCTTTGAGAAAAAAATCCTTTCAAACACTCATTTATGTTGTCCAGAAAATTCTACATCATTTCCGATCAACAATATGTCATTCACATATACTTATCAGAAAGGTTGTAGTGCTCCCACTCACTTTCTTGTAAATACAGGCTTCACCGCAAGTCTGTATAAAACTATATGCTTTGATCAACTCATCAAAGCGTATGTGATACGTCTCCAACGTATCTATAATTTTTGATTGCTCCATGCTACTTTATCTACTGTTTTGGACTATATTGGGCTTTATTTTCCACTTTTATATTATTTTTGCGACTAACCTATTAACCGGAGGCCCAGCCCAGAATTGCTGTTTTTTGCCTATTTCAGTATTTCAAATAAACAGAATATCAAACGGAGTCCAAATGAAATAAAACCTTCGGGAACGTGATTTTCTCACCGAACGTGATCCAGGAGACTTGGACCCTACTCCAAGAAGTGCCAGAGGCGGTCATGAGGGTGGAGGGCGCCCCCCTGGGCGCGCCCCCTGCCTCGTGGTCCCCCTGTTGCTCCACCGACGTACTCCTTCCTCCTATATATACCTACGTACCCCCGTCAGATCAAATATGGAGCCAAAAACCTAATTCCACCGCCGCAACTTTATGTATCCGCGAGATCCCATCTTGGGGCCTGTTCCGGAGCTCCGCCGGAGGGGGCATCTACCACGGAGGGCTTCTACATCAACACCATAGCCTCTCCGATGAAGTGTGAGTAGTTTATTTCAGACCTTCGGGTCCATAGCTAGTAGCTAGATGGCTTCTTCTCTCTTTTTGGATCTCAATACAATGTTCTCCCCCTCTCTTGTGGAGATCTATTCGATGTAATCTTCTTTTTGCGGTGTGTTTGTTGAGACCGATGAATTGTGGGTTTATGATCCAGCTTATCTATGAATAATATTTGAATCTTCTCTGAATTCTTTTATGTATGATTGAGTTATCTTTGCAATTCTCTTCGAATTATCCGTTTGGTTTGGCCAACTAGATTGGTAGTTCTTGCAATGGGAGAAGTGTTTAGCTTTGGGTTCAATCTTGCGGTGTCCTTACCCAGTGACAGAAAGGGTTGCAAGGCACGTATTGTATTGTTGCCATCGAGGATAACAAGATGGGTTTTTTATCATATTGCATGAATTTATCCCTCTACATCATGTCATCTTGCTTAAGGCGTTACTCTGTTTTTAACTTAATACTCTAGATGCATGCTGGATAGCGGTTGATGAGTGGAGTAATAGTAGTAGATGCAGAATCGTTTCGATCTACTTGTCTCGGACGTGATGCCTATACACATGATCATACCTAGATATACTCATAATTATGCTCAATTCTATCAATTGCTCAACAGTAATTTGTTCACCCACCGTAGAATACTTATGCTCTTGAGAGAAGCCACTAGTGAAACCTATGGCCCCCGGGTCTATTCTCATCATATCAATCTCCATTACTTTATTTACTTGCTTTGTTTTTACTTTGCCTTTTATTTTTACTTTGCATCTATCTATCAAAAACACCAAAAATATTATTTATCATCTCTATCAGATCTCACCCTCGTAAGTGACCATGAAGGGACTGACAACCCCTAATCGCGTTGGTTGCGAGTAGCTATCATTTTGTGTAGGTACGAGGGACTCGTGCGTGATCTCCTACTGGATTGATACCTTGGTTCTCAAAAACTGAGGGAAATACTTACACTACTTTACTGCATCATCCTCTCCTCTTCGGGGAAATCCAACGCAGTGCTCAAGAGGTAGCAAGAAGAATTTTTGGCGCCGTTGCCGGGGAGTTTGCGCAAAAGTCAACTATACCAAGTACCCATCACAATCCCTATCTCTCGCATTACATTATTTGCCTCTCATTTTCCTCTCCCCCAGTTCACCCTTGCCGTTTTATTCGCCCTCTCTTTCCCAATCTCCTCCTCTCTTTCCCTTTCGCCTTTTTCTCGTTTGCCTTTTTGTTGCCGCTATGTCTGAAACTAGAGAGATTATCGTCAATATGGACAATAATGATAACATGGAAAATCCCGAGGCTCCGGCCGATGAACCCCCTATCTTGCATACTAAAAAGTTTCGAATCGGCAGTGGTAACATTATTGGCAAAGGTGTTATTCAAGATTTCTTTACTTGTGCCGGTGCTTTACCTTCCTTGGGTTGTTCTATTCTTCATAGAACTAGTAGCCTTGCGGATGCTATCGCTATGCTTGTAGTTGAACTTGAAAGACAACTTATGCATATGCATCCTTGCATACAAAGAATTTTTCTAGAATTTTCTAATATTGAGCATTCTTCTGTTAAGCGCGCTGTTACTATCTTTTTGGCTCATGAGTTTAGATTTATCATTAGAGAGGCCAAAGAAATCTTTGAGCACTATAGGGTGGACGCCGGTCGTCCTCATAGAAGCGATCCTTTACGATCAAGAGGAATTTAGACGTTTTCAATCTTCAGACTATGTCGCTTTTAATGAAAACCTTAGAAAAAAGGTTCCTACCAAAGTCTTGATTGATTGCATTAACGAACTTAATAATGATTTTGCTCTTCGAAATGATGAGCTAGGATACTCTCTTGACTATAGGCTCACAAAATTTTGCCAAAAGAATGCCTTTAGTGATGAAATAGTGGTGCACTATGAATGGCCGAAGGAGGAACCTATTCCTCCTTTGATTGATCTTGGGGAGCTTTGTCCCACCAAATTTAGCCCTTTTGATTACTTTTGCTTGCCTCAAAGAAAGCTTGCTGCCGAACGTAGAGAATATGATATGAGTTTTCAAGATCTATCTTACTATTATGGCACTTGTTAGATCTATCCTTGCTTTTATGCCTAGCTAGGGGCGTTAAACGATAGCGCTTGTTGGGAGGCAACCCAATTTTATTTTTTGTTCTTTATTTTTGTTCCTGTTTAGTGTTAAATCTTGTTTCTACTTTCTGTTTAGATGTGGTTCTATGTTTTAATTAGTGTTTGTGCCAAGTAGAACCTATAGGATAAGCTATGATGATAGTTGATTTGATTCTGCTGAAAAACAGAAACTTTGCACTCACGATAAAAAATTCAATAAATCACAGAAACGTGATTTTTCATTGATTCTTTTTTCTGATGATCAATAAACAAATTGTCCAGTACGTCCTATTTTGGTAGGATTTTTAGAGTTCCAGAAGTTTGCGTTAGTTACAGAGTGCTACAGACTGTTCTGTTTTTGACAGATTCTGTTTTTCGTGTGTTGTTTGCTTATTTCAATGCATCTATGGCTAATAAATTAGTTTATAAATCATAAGGAAGTTGGAATACAGTAGGTTTAACACCAATATAAATAAAGAATGAGTTCATTACAGTATCTTAAAGTAGTCTTTTGTTTTTTTTCACTAACGGGGCTCACGAGATTTCTATTGAGTTTTGTGTTGTGAAGTTTTCAAGTTTTGGGTGAATTTTTTTGATGGATTATGGAACAAAGAGTGGCAAGAGTCTAAGCTTGGGGATGCCCATGGCACCCCGAAGATAATCCAAGGACACCAAATAGTCAAAGCTTGGGGATGCCCCGGAAGGCATCCCCTCTTTCGTCTACTTCCATCGGTAATTTACTTGGAGCTATATTTTTATTCACCACATGTTATGTGTTTTGCTTGGAGCGTCTTGTATTATTTGCATCTTTGCTTGTTAGTTTACCACAATCATCCTTGCTATACACACCTTTTTAGAGAGTCATACATGATTTGGAATTTGCTAGAATACTCTATGTGCTTCACTTATATCTTTTGAGCTTGATAGTTTTGCTCATAGTGCTTCACTTATATCTTTTGAGCTTGATAGTTTTGCTCATAGTGCCTCACTTATATCTTTTGAGCTTGATAGTTTTGCTCATAGTGCTTCACTTATATCTTTTGAGCGTAATAATTTTTGCTCTAGTACTTCACTTAGATCTTTTAGAGCACGGTGGTGGATTTGTTTTAAAGAAACTATTAATCTCTCATGCTTCACTTAGATTATTTTGAGAGTTGTTAATAGCATGGTAATTTGCTTAAAGATAATATACTTGGTATTAAAGATATGTGAAACTTTCTTTTGAGTGTGTTGAATACTAAGATAAGTTTGATGCTTGATAATTGTTTTGAGATATGGAGGTGATAATATCAAAGCAATGCTAGTTGGGGTGATTATGAATTTAAAGAATGCTTGTGTTGAAGTTTGTGATTCCCGTAGCATGCACGTATGGTGAACCGCTTTGTGATGAAGTCAGAGCACAATTTTATTTATTGATTGTCTTCCTTATGAGTGACAGTCGGGGACGAGCGATGGTCTTTTCCTACCAATCTATCCCCATAGGAGTATGCGTTTAGTGCTTTGGTTTTTGATGACTTCTAAATTTTTGCAACAAGTGCATGCGTTCTTTTGATTAATGTTGAGTCCATGGATTGTATGCACTCTCACCCTTCCACCATTGCTAGCCTCTCTAATACCACGCACTTTTCGCTGGTATCATACACCCACCATATACCTTCCTCAAAATAGCCACCATACCTACCTATCATGGCATTTCCATAGCCATTCCGAGATATATTGCCATGCAACTTTCCACCGTTCCGTTCATATAACATGCATTACTTTTGTCATAATGCTTTTTGCATGAACATGTAGTTGACATTGTATTTGTGGCAAGGCCACCTTCATAATTCTTTCATACATGTCGCTCTTGATTCATTGCATATCCCGGTACACCACCGGAGGCATTCATATAGAGTCATATTTTGTTCTAAGTATCGAGTTGTAAGAAAAATAAAAGTGTGATGATCATCATTATTAGAGCATTGTCCCAGTGAGGAAAGGATGATGGAAACTATGATTCCCCCATAAGTCGGGATGAGACTCCGGACGAAAAAAAGAGTGGCCATAAAAAAAGACCCAAATAAAAAAAAGAGAGAAAAAGAGAGAAGGGACAATGCTACTATCCTTTTACCACACTTGTGCTTCAAAGTAGCACCATGATCTTCATGATAGAGAGTCTCATATGTTGTCACTTTCATATACTAGTGGGAATTTTTCATTATAGAACTTGGCTTGTACAATCCAATGATGGGCTTCCTCAAAAGTGCCCTAGGTCCTCGTGAGCAAGCAAGTTGGATGCACACCCACTTAGTTTCTTTTGTTGAGCTTTCATATACTTATAGCTCTAGTGCATCCGTTGCATGGCAATCCCTACTCACTCACATCGATATCTATTGATGGGCATCTCCATAGCCCATTGATACGCCTAGTTGATGTGAGACTATCTTCTTCTTTTTTGTCTTCTCCACAACCACCATTCTATTCCACCTATAGTGCTATGTCCATGGCTCATGCTCATGTATTACGTGAAATTTGAAAAAGTTTGAGATTAGTAAAGTATGAAACAATTGCTTGGCTCATCATCGGGGTTGTGCATGATTAAATACTTTGTGTGATGAAGATAGAGCATAGCTAGACTATATGATTTTGTAGGGATAACTTTCTTTAACCATGCTATTTTGAGAAGACATGATTTCTTTGATTGGTACGCTTGAAGTATTATTACTTTTATGTCAATATGAACTTTTGTCTTGAATCTTTCGGATCTGAATATTCATACCACAATTAAGAAGATTTACATTGAAATTATGCCAAAGTATCACTCCGCATCAAAAATTCTTTTTTATCATTTACCTACTCGAGGACGAGCATGATTTAAGCTTGGGGATGCCGGATACGTCTCCAACGTATCTATAATTTTTTATTGCTCCATGCTACTTTATCTACTGTTTTGGACTATATTGGGCTTTATTTTCCACTTTTATATTATTTTTGGGACTAACCTATTAACCAGAGGCCCAACCTAGAATTGCTGTTTTTTGCCTCAGTATTTCGAAGAAACAGAATATCAAACGGAGTCCAAACGGAATAAAACCTTCGGGAATGCGATTTTCTCACCAAACGTGATCCAGGAGACTTGGACCCTACTCCAAGAAGTGCCAGAGGCGGTCACGAGGGTGGAGGGCGCACCCCCTGGGCGCGCCCCCTGCCTCATGGGCCCCCTGTTGCTCCACCGACGTACTCCTTCCTCCTATATATACCTACGTACCCCCGTCAGATCACATACGGAGCCAAAAACCTAATTCCACCACCGCAACTTTCTGTATCCGCGAGATCCCATCTTGGGGCCTGTTCCGGAGCTCCACCGGAGGGGGCATCTACCACGGAGGGCTTCTACATCAACACCATAGCCTCTCCGATGAAGTGTGAGTAGTTTACTTCAGACCTTCGGGTCCATAGCTAGTAGCTAGATGGCTTCTTCTCTCTTTTTGGATCTCAATACAATGTTCTCCCCCTCTCTTGTGCAAATCTATTCGATGTAATCTTCTTTTTGCGGTGTGTTTGTTGAGACCGATGAATTGTGGGTTTATGATCCAGCTTATCTATGAATAATATTTGAATCTTCTCTGAATTCTTTTATGTATGATTGAGTTATCTTTGCAAGTCTCTTCGAATTATCCGTTTGGTTTGGCCAACTAGATTGGTAGTTCTTGCAATGGGAGAAGTGTTTAGCTTTGGGTTCAATCTTGCAGTGTCCTTACCCAGTGACAGAAAGGGTTGCAAGGCACGTATTGTATTGTTGCCATCGGGGATAACAAGATGGTTTTTTATCATATTGCATGAATTTATCCCTCTACATCATGTCATCTTGCTTAAGGCATTACTCTGTTTTTAACTTAATACTCTAGATGCATGCTGGATAGCGGTCGATGAGTGGAGTAATAGTAGTAGATGCAGAATCGTTTTGATCTACTTGTCTCGGACGTGATGCCTATATACATGATCATACCTGGATAACATCATAATTATTCGCTTTTCTATCAATTGCTCAACAGTAATTTGTTCACCCACCGTAGAATACTTATGCTCTTGAGAGAAGCCACTAGTGAAACCTATGGCCCCTGAGTCTATTCTCATCATATCAATCTCTATCGCTTTATTTACTTTCTTTGTTTTTACTTTGCCTTTTATTTTTACTTTGCATCTATCTATCAAGAATACCAAAAATATTATTTATCATCTCTATCAGATCTCACCCTCGTAAGTGACTGTGAAGGGATTGACAACCCCTAATCGCGTTGGTTGCGAGTAGCTATCGTTTTGAGTAGGTACGAGGGACTCGTGCGTGATCTCCTACTGGATTGATACCTTGGTTCTCAAAAACCGAGGGAAATACGTATGCTACTTTACTGCATCATCCTCTCCTCTTCGGGGAAATCCAATGCAGTGCTCAAGAGGTAGCAGTATGTTCCAACTCCGAGATGCTTGCACCAGTCCATAGATGGATCGCTGGAGCTTGCACATTTTGTTAGCACCTTTAGGATCGACAAAACCTTCTGATTGCATCATATACAACTCTTCTTTAAGAAATCCATTAAGGAATGTAGTTTTGACATCCATTTGCCAGATTTCATAAAATGTGGCAATTTGCTAACATGATTCGAACAAACTTAAGCATCGCTACGAGTGAGAAAATCTCATCGTAGTCAACTCCTTGAACTTGTCGAAAAACCTTTTGCGACAATGCAAGCTTTGTAGATAGTAACACTACTATCAGTGTCCATCTTCCTCTTGAAGATCCATTTATTTAACTTGGCTTGCTGATCATCCAGCAAGTCAACCGAAGTCCATACTTTGTTCTCATACATGGATCCTATCTCAGATTTTATGGCCTCAAGCCATTTCACGGAATCTGGTCTCATCGTCGCTTCCTCATAGTTTGTAGGTTCATCATGGTCTAGTAACATGACTTCCAGAACAGGATTACCGTACCACTCTGGTGCGGATCTTACTATGGAAGACCTACGAGGTTCTGTAGCAACTTGATTTGAAGTTTCATGATCATCATCATTAACTTCCTCACTAATTGGTGTAGGAATCACTGGAACTGATTTTTGTGATGAACTACTTTCCAATAAGGGAGAAGGTACAATTACCTCATCAAGTTCTACTTTCCTCTCACTCACTTCTTTCGAGAGAAACTCCTTCTCTAGAAAGGATCCATTCTTAGCAACGAATATTTTGCCTTTGGATCTGTGATTAGAAGGTGTACCCAACAGTTACCTTTTGGGTATCCTATGAAGATGCAATTCTCTGATTTGGGTTCGAGCTTATCAGGTTGAAACTTTTTCACATAAGCATTGCAGCCCCAAACTTTTTAAGAAACGACAACTTTGGTTTCTTGCCAAACCACAGTTCATAAGGCGTCGTCTCAACAGATTTTGATGGTGCCCTATTTAAAGTGAATGCAGCTGTCTCTAATGCATAGCCCCAAAACAATATTGGTAAATCGGTAAGAGACATCATAGATCGCACCATATCCAATAATGTGCGGTTACGACGTTCGGACACACCACTAGGCTGTGGTGTTCCAGGTGGCGTGAACTGTGAAGCTATTTCACATTGTTTTAAATGAAAGGCCAAACTCGTAACTCAAATATTTTCCTCCATGATCAGATCGTAGAAACTTTATTTTCTTGTTACGATGATTCTCCACTTCATTCTGAAATTCTTTGAACTTTTCAAATGTTTCAGACTTGTGCTTCATTAAGTAGATATACTCATATCTGCTCAAATCATCTTGTGAAGGTCAGAAAATAATGATACCCTCCACGAGCATCAACACTCATTGGACTGCATACATCGGTATGTAATTTTTTCCAATAAGTCACTAGCTCGTTCCATTGTTCCAGAGAACGGAGTTTAAGTCATCTTGCCCATAAGGCACGGTTTGCAAACATCAAATGATTCATAATAAAGTGATTCCAAAAATCCATCTTTATGGAGTTTCTACATGCGCTTTACACCGATATGACCCAAACAGCAGTGCCACAAATAAGTTGCACTATCATTATCAACTTTGCATCTTTTGGCATCAATATTATGAATATGTGTATTATCACGATCGAGATCCAACAAACTATTTTCATTAGGTGTATTACCATCGAAGGTTTTATTCATATAAACAGAACAACAATTATTCTCTGACTTTAAATGAATAACCGTATAAACATGATCAAATCATATTCATGCTCAACGCAAACGCCAAATAACATTTATTTAGGTTCAACACTAATCCCGAAAGTATAGGGAGTGTGCGATGATGATCATATCAATCTTGGAACCACTTCCAACAGACATCGTCACTACACCCTCAACTAGTCTCTGTTTATTCTCTAACTCCTATTTCGAGTTACTAATATTAGCAACCGAACAAGTATCAAATACCCAGGGGCTACTATAAACACTAGTAAGATACACATCAATAACCTGTATATCAAATATATCCTTGTTCACTTTGCCATCCTTCTTATCCACCAAATATTCAGGGCATTTCCGCTTCCAGTGACCATTTCCTTTGCAGTAGAAGCACTCAGTTTCAGGATTTGGTCTACCTTTGGGCTTCTTCACGGGAGTGACAACTTTCTTGCCATTCTGTTTTATGTTCCCTTTCTTTCCCTTTGCCCTTTTCTTGGAACTAGTGGTCTTGTTTAATCATCGACACTTGATGCTTTTTCTTGATTTCTACCTTTGTTGATTTTAGCATCACGAAGAGCTCGGGAATCGTTTTCGTCATCCCTTGCATACTATAGTTCATCACGAAGTTCTAGTAACTTAGTGATGGTGACTAGAGAACTCTGTCAATCACTATCTTATCTGGAAGATTAACTCCCACTTGATTCAAGTGATTGTAGTACTCAGACAATCTAAGCACTTGCTCACTAGTTGAGCAATTCTCCTCCATCTTTTAGGCGAAGTATTTGTCAGAGGTCTCATACCTCTTGACACAGGCATGAGTCTGAAATATCAATTTAATCTCATGGAACATCTCATATGTTCCATGATGTTTCAAAAACGTTTTTGTAGTCCCGGTTCTAAGCCATAAAGCATGGTGCACAAAACTATCAAGTAGTCATCATATTGAGCTAGCCAAATGTTCATAACGTCTGCATATGCTCCTGCAATAGGTCTGTCACCTAGCGGTGAATCAAGGACACAATTCTTCTGTGCGGCAATGAGGATAAACCTCAGATCACGGACCAAGTCCCCATCATTGCTACTAACATCTTTCAACTTAGTTTTCTCTAGGAACACATATAAAAACATAGGGAAGCAACAACGCGAGCTATTGATCTACAACATAATTTGCAAAATACTACCAGGACTAAGTTCATGATAAATTAAAGTTCAATTAATCATATTACTTAAGAACCCTCACTTAGATAGACATCCCTCTAATCATCTAAGTGATCATGTGATCCAAATCACCTAAACCATAACCGATCATCACGTGAAATGGAGTAGTTTTCAATGGTGAACATCACTATGTTGATCATATCTACTATATGATTCACGCTCGACCTTTCGGTCTCAGTGTTCCGAGGCCATATCTACATATGCTAGGCTAGTCAAGTTTAACCTGAGTATTCTGCGTGTGCAAAACTGGCTTGCACCCGTTGTAGATGGACGTAGAGCTTATCACACCCGATCATCACGTGGTGTCTAGGCACGAAGAACTTTGGCAACGGTGCATACTCAGGGAGAACACTTTTATCTTGAAATTTAGTGAGAGATCATCTTATAATGCTACCGTCAATCAAAGCAAGATAAGATGCAAAAAGGATAAACATCACATGCAATCAATATAAGTGGTATGATATGGCCATCATCATCTTGTGCTTGTGATCTCCATCTCCGAAGCACCGTCATGATCACCATCGTCACCGGCGCGACACCTTGATCTCCATCGTAGCATCGTTGTCGTCTCACCAACTATTGCTTTTACAACTATCGCTACCGCTTAGAGATAAAGTAAAGCAATTACAGGGCGATTGCATTGTATACAATAAAGCGACAACCATATGGCTCCTGCCAGTTGCCGATAACTTGGTTACAAAACATGATCATCTCATACAATAAAATATAGCATCATGTCTTGACCATATCACATCACAACATGCCCTGCAAAAACAAGTTAGACATCCTCTACTTTGTTGTTGCAAGTTTTACGTGGCTTCTACGGACTGAGCAAGAACGGTTCTTACCTATGCATCAAAACCACAATGATAGTTTGTCAAGTTAGTGCTGTTTTAAACTTCTCAAGGACCGATCATAGCCACACTCAGTTCAACTAAAGTTGGAGAAACAGACACCCGCCAGCCACCTGTGTGCAAAGCACGTCGGTAGAACCAGTCTCGTGTAAGCGTACGCGTAATGTCGGTTCGGGCCGCTTCATCCAACAATACCGCCGGACCAAAGTATGACATGCTGGTAAGCAGTATGACTTGTATCGCCCACAATTCACTTGTGTTCTACTCGTGCATATAACATCTACGCATAAAACCTGGCTCGGATACCACTGTTGGGGAACGTAGTAATTTCAAAAAAATTCCTACGCACACACAGGATCATGGTGATGCATAACAACGAGAGGCGAGAGTGTGTCCACGTACCCTCGTAGACCGAAAGTGAAAGTGTTAGCACAACGCGGTTGATGTAGTCGTATGTCTTCATGATCCGACCGCTCCATGTACCGAATGTACGGCACCTCTGAGTTCAGCACACGTTCAGCTCGATGACGTCCCTCGAACTCCTATCCAGTCAAGCTTTGAGGGAGAATTTCGTCAGCACGACGGCGTGGTGACGGTGATGATATTGCTACCGACGCAGGTCTTCGCCTAAGCACCACTACGATATGATCGAGGTGTAATATGGTGGAGGAGGACACCGCACACGGCTAAGAGATCAATAGATCAATTGTTGTGTCTCCAAGGGGTGCACCTCTCCCCGTATATAAAGGAGTGGAGGAGGGGGAGGGCCTTCCCTCTCTATGGCGCGCCCTAGGGGAGTCCTACTCCCACCGGAGTAGGATAACCCCTTTCCTAGTAGAACTAGGAGCCCTTCCAAGTAGTAGGAGTAGGAGAGAAGTAAAGGGAAAAGAAAAGAGAAGGAAGGAAGGGGCGCCGCCCCTCCCCCTAGTCCAATTCGGACTAGGACTTGGGGGGACGCGCAACCTCCCGTCTCTCTTTCCCCCAAAGCCCAATAAGGCCCATCTACTCCCTGACGAATTCTCGTAACTCTCCGGTACTCCGAAAAATACTCGAATCACTCGGAACCTTTCTGATGTCCAAATATAGTCGTCCAATATATCAATCTTTACGTTTTGACCATTTAGAGACTCCTTGTCATGTCCCCGATCTCATCCGGGACTCTGAACTACCTTCGGTACATCAAAACACATAAACTCATAATACCGAACGTCACTGAACTTTAAGCGTGCGGACCCTACGGGTTCGAGAACTATGTAGACATGACCGAGACACGTCTCCGGTCAATAACCAATAACCTGGATGCTCATATTGGCTCACACATATTCTACGAAGATTTTTATCGGTCATACCGCATAACAACATACATTTGTTCCCTTTGTCATTGGTATGTTACTTGCCCGAGATTCGATCATCGGTATCTCAATACATAGTTCAATCTCATTACCGGCAAGTCTTTACTCGTTCTGTAATGCATCATCCCGCAACTAACTCATTAGCCACATTGCTTGCTGATGACCCACAAGTATAGGGGATCTATCATAGTCCTTTCGATAAGTAAGAGTGTCAAACCCAACGAGGAGCAGAAGGAAATGATAAGCGGTTTTCAGCAAGGTATTCTCTGCAAGTACTGAAATAAGTGGTAGCAGATAGTTTTATGATAGGATAAATGGTAACGAGCAACAAGTAATAAAAGTAAATAAGGCGCAGCAAGGTCGCCCAATCCTTTTTGTAGCAAAGGACAAGCCTGGACAAACTCTTATGATAGGAAAAGCGCTCCCGAGGACACATGGGAATATCGTCAAGCTAGTTTTCATCACGCTCAAATGATTCGCGTTCGGTACTTTGATAATTTGATATGTGGGTGGACCGGTGCTTGGGTACTGCCCTTACTTGGACAAGCATCCCACTTATGATTAACCTCTATTGCAAGCATCCGCAACTACAACAAAAGTATTAAGGTAAACCTAACCATAGCATGAAACATGTGGATCCAAATCAGCCCCTTACGAAGCAACGCATAAACTAGGGTTTAAGCTTCTGTCACTCTAGCAACCCATCATCTACTTATTACTTCCCAATGCCTTCCTCTAGGCCCAAATAATGGTGAAGTGTTATGTAGTCGACGTTCACATAACACCACTAGAGGTTAGACAACATACATCTTATCAAAATATCGAACGAATACCAAATTCACATGACTACTAATAGCAAGACTTCTCCCTTGTCCTCAGGAACAAATGTAACTACTCACAAAGCATATTCATGTTCATAATCAGAGGGGTAATAATGTGCATATAGGATATGAACATATGATCTTCCACCAAATAAACCAACTAGCATCAACTACAAAGAGTAATCAACACTACTAGCAAACTACTAGCACCAATCCCGGACTTGGAGACAAGAATTGGATACAAGAGATGAACTAGGGTTTGGAGATGAGATGGTGCTGGTGAAGATGTTGATGGAGACTGCCCTCTCCCGATGAGAGGAGCGTTGGTGATGACGATGGTGATGATTTCCCCCTCCCGGAGGGAAGTGTCCCCGGCAGAAAAGCTCCGCCAGAGCCCTAGATTGGTTTCGCCAAGGTTCCGCCTTGTGGCGGCGGAGTCTCGTCCCGAAAAGTTCTCTCTGATTTTTTTCTCATCGAAAGACTTCATATAGGAGAAGATGGGCGTCGGAGAGCCACCAGGCGGCCCACGAGGTAGGGGGGCGTGCCCTGGGGGGGGGGGCGCCCCCACCCTCGTGAGTAGGGTGTGGGCCCCCTAGCCTTCATCTTTGGCGACGATTTTTCTTTATTTATTTCAAGGTATTCCGTGGAGTTTCAGGACTTTTGGAGTTGCGTAGAATATGCCTCCAATATTTGCTCCTTTTCCAGCCCAGAATTCCAGCTGCCGGCATTCTCCCTCTTCATGTAAACCTTGTAAAATAAGAGAGAATAGCCATAAGTATCGTGACATAACGTGAAATAACAACCCATAATGCAATAAATATTATCATAAAAGCATGATGCAAAATGGATGTATCAACTCCCCCAAGCTTAGACCTCGCTTGTCCTCAAGCGAAAAGCCGATAACAATAAATATGTCCTCATGTTTAGAGGTAGAGGCATCGATAAAAATAAAATACGGACATGAAAGCATCATGATTATTTCATAACAGCAACATAAATAGATTTTGTCATATGATTACTCATGTTCAAGTAGTGATCTATTCACAAAGCCAAAGCATGAATCAGAAACATTATTGGGCACTAACAATTATAATCTCAGTCATTGAAGCAATTGCAATTTATCATAACATCGGAAAGAGTCTATGTCAGAGCTTAAAAGCAAGTCCACATACTCAACTATCATTTAGTCCTTCATAATTGCTAGCACTCACGCGATACTTGTGGTTACGGAGTTTTAATCGGACACAGAGAAAGATAGGGGCTTATAGTTTTGCCCCACAACCTTTTACCTCAAGGGTAATGTCAACAATAACAATTCATGCTCCCCCACATCCAATTAGATATGTATATCATACTCTTTCCAACATGCTGAGCTTGCCAAAGGATAAAATGAAAAAGGAATGGTGAGGATCACCGAGACTCTTGTAAGGTAGAGGATAATAATAAAAGATAGACCCTTCGCAGAGGGAGCAGAGGTTGTCATGCGCATTTAGGGTTGATGCACAAAATCTTAATGCAAAAGAACGTCACTTTATATTGCCCCTTGTATGTGAACCTTTATTATGCAGTCCGTCGCTTTTATTGCGTCCACAACAAGTTCGTACAAAGCTTATTTCTCTACATTAATAAATCATGCATATTTAGAGAGCAATTTTTATTGCTTGCACCGATGACAACTTACTTGAAGGATCTTACTCAATCCATAGGTAGATATGGTGGACTCTCATGGCAAAACTGGTTTAAGGGTGTTTGGAAGCACAAGTAGTATTTCTACTTGGTGCTAAGAATTTGGCTAGCATGAGGGGGAAAGGCAAGCTCAACACAGTAGAGGATCCATGACAACATACTTTATCTCGAATGTAAGAAAACATAACTCATTATGTTGTCTTCCTTGTCCAACCTCAACTCTTTAGCATGTCATATTTTAATGTGCTCCCAACCATAAAAGATGTCAATGATAATATATCTATATGTGAAACCTCTCTTTCCTTATTACTTCCTATTAATTGCAACGATGACCAAAGCTATATTTGCCAACTCCCAACAACTTTTAATCATCATACTCTTTCTATGTGAAGTCATTACTT
Source organism: Triticum aestivum (assembly GCF_018294505.1). Lineage (NCBI taxonomy): Eukaryota > Viridiplantae > Streptophyta > Magnoliopsida > Poales > Poaceae > Triticum > Triticum aestivum. The sequence goes on along the minus strand of NC_057810.1, from coordinate 529,000,786 downwards.
TCAATAAGATCAATATGAGCTCCTTGATTCTTTTTATTCTTTTCTTCTACTTTCCCAAGATCATGGCAAAACAATCAAGCCCTTGACTCAACACTAATCTTTATTATATAGCTCACAGACTCGATTACAAAGAAAGATCATAAAGCAAAACTCAAAACTAGATCATGCCACGACTTTATTTACTAAATCAAGATACTACTAATAGGATCGAACTAAGAAAAACTGTAAAGATAGGAGTTGTGATGGTGATACGATACCAGGGCACCTCCCCCAAGCTTGGCAGTTGCCAAAGGGAGTGCCCATACCCATGTGATTATTTCTTCGGAGGTGATGGAGGTGGTGGTACTGTCGATGATGACGGTGACTTCCTCAATTTACGCTTGAGTATAATGTTTTGCTCTTTTAGGTCTTCGATCTCCCGCTCAAGACTTAATACTCTTTTGCATAGTTCTTGCTTATTTTCCTGCAAGAGACAAAAAGGGATAAACTCGATCTTTGGCTTCTTTGCTCTAACAAGTAGACTTGACTTTTTAAATTCCACATGCATATCCCCTGGTTGAGGTAGCGGAACTTCATATTCGTCTGAGCTTGTTTCCTCCTTCTCCTTGGGCTCATAGTCTTCTTCTTCTTCTATGGTCCAGCCACTATGGTCCAAGTCTCCGTAGACCCTAGGGTCTGCAAGGAAATCAGCCACATAGCTTTCTCCCTGCGAATCTTGAGATGACATTTGGCTTTAATCTGCAACATCAATAGCTTGAAACGAAAATAGAGGATATTTGCGTGATACGGTGGTCAAAACCTTCGGGAGTATATATAATGAATTTTTACCGACCAAAATACGTATCGTGCAAGGAAACAGAGTCCGGAAGGCAAACGAGGTGCTCACGAGGTAGGGGGGCGCGCCCAGGGGGGTAGGGCGCGCCCTCCACCCTCGTGGAGGCCCCGTGTCCTCCCCGGACTGCTATTTATTTTTCTATTTTTCTAAATATTCCAAAACGGAGAAATATTACCTTAAAAATTGTTTTGGAGTCGGTTTACTTACCGTACCACATACCTATTCCTTTTCGGAGTCTGGAACGTTCTGGAAAGTGTCCTTTATGTACTCCTCCGGGGTCACGGTTTTAATAATATTAGTTTCAACATTTATAGGATTACCTGAGATATAGTGTTTGATCCTTTGACCGTTTACCACCTTCGGATTTGTGCCTGCGAAGTTGTTGATTTTTATGGCACCGGAACAACAGACCTCCTCGATAACGTAGGGACCTTCCCATTTAGAGAGAAGTTTTCCTGCAAAAAATCTTAAACGAGAGTTGTTTAGCAATACATAATCACCTACATTAAACTCACGCTTTTGTATCCTTTTGTCATGCAATCTTTTAAATTTTTCTTTAAACAACTTGGCATTCTCATAAGCTTGGGATCTCCATTCATCAAGTGAGCTAATATCAAATAACCTCTTCTCACCGGCAAGTTTGAAATCATAGTTGAGCTCTTTAATAGCCCAATATGCCTTATGTTCTAGTTCGAGAGGTAAGTGACAAGCTTTTCCATAGACCATTTTGTACGGAGACATACCCATAGGATTTTTATATGCAGTTCTATAGGCCCATAATGCATCATCAAGTTTCTTGGACCAATTCTTTCTAGACCTATTGACAGTCTTTTGCAAAATTAATTTGAGCTCTCTATTGCTCAATTCTACTTGACCACTAGACTGAGGATGATATGGAGATGCAATCCTATGATTAACGTCGTATTTAGCAAGCATCTTACGGAAAGCACCATGAATAAAGTGTGAACCACCATCAGTCATTAAGTATCTAGGGACTCCAAACCTCGAAAAAATAACTTCCTTAAGCATTTTAAAAGAAGTGTTGTGATCAGCACTACTAGTTGGAATAGCTTCTACCCACTTAGTAACGTAATCAACAGCAACTAGAATATGAGTGTAACCATTAGAGGCAGGAAAAGGTCCCATATAATCAAAGCCCCAAACATCAAATGGCTCAATAACAAATGAATAATTCATAGGCATTTCTTGAGTCTACTAATATTACCAATTCTTTGACATTCATCGCAAGACAAAACAAACTTACGGGCATCCTTGAAGAGAGTAGGCCAATAAAAACCGGATTGCAATACCTTATGTGCAGTTCTATCTCCAGCGTGATGTCCTCCATAAGCTTCGGAGTGACACTTGCGTATGATCTGTTCCTGTTCATGCTCAGGTACACAACATCTAATAACACCATCTACTCCTTCTTTATAAAGATGTGGGTCATCCCAAAAGTAATGTCGCAAGTCATAGAAAACTTTTTCTTTTGTTGGTATGTGAAGCTAGGCGGTATAAATTTAGCAACAATATAATTAGCATAATCAGCATACCATGGAGTGCTACGAGAAGTACTTATGACATTTAATTGCTCATCAGAAAAGCTATCATCAATAGGTAGTGGGTCATCAAGAACAGTCTCTAACCTGGACAAGTTATCTGCAACAGGGTTCTCAGCTCCCTTTCTATCAACAATATGCAAATCAAATTCTTGAAGCAGGAGAACCCATCTAATAAGTCTAGGTTTTGCATCCTTCTTTTCCATAAGATACTTAATAGCAACATGATCAGTGTGAATAGTAACTTTGGAATCAACAATATAAGGTCTAAACTTATCACAAGCAAACACCATTGCTAAAAAATTCCTTCTTGATAGTAGCATAATTTCTTTGAGCACTATCTAGAGTCTTACTAGCATAATGGATAACATTTAATTTCTTATCAACTCTCTGCCCTAGAACAGCACCTACAGCATAATCACTAGCATCACACATAATTTCAAAGGGTAAATTCCAATCAGGTGGCTGAACAACAGGTGCAGAGACTAGTGCTTTCTTAAGTATTTCAAATGCTTCTACACAATCATCATCAAAGACAAACGATACATCTTTTTGTAATAAATTAGTCAGAGGCCGAGAGATTTTTGAGAAGTCCTTAATGAACCTCCTATAAAATCCGGCGTGACCAAGGAAACTTCTTATACCTTTGATGTCCTTTGGACATGGCATCTTTTCAATAGCATCAACCTTGGCTTTATCAACTTCAATACCTCTTTCAGAAACTTTGTGCCCCAAGACAATACCTTCATTAACCATAAAGTGGCACTTTTCCCAATTCAAGACAAGATTAGTTTCTTCACATCTCTGCAAAACTCGATCAAGATTGCTTAAGCAATCATCAAAAGAGGAACCATAGAAGGAAAAGTCATCCATGAAAACCTCACAAATCTTTTCGCAAAAGTTAGAGAATATAGCCATCATGCATCTTTGAAAGGTAGCAGGTGCATTACATAAACCAAAAGGCATACGTCTATAAGCAAAAGAACCAAAATGGCATGTAAAAGTAGTCTTTGATTGATCTTTAGCTGACACAGGTATTTGAGAGAAACCAGAATAACCATCTAGAAAGCAATAATGTGTATGTTTGCATAGCCTCTCTAGCATTTGATCAATAAAAGGTAAGGGGTAATGATCTTTCTTAGTAGCTTTATTTAATTTACAGAAATCAATTACCATCCTATAACTTGTGATAATTCTTTGAGGGATCAATTCATCTTTATCATTAGGGACAATTGTAATACCTCCCTTCTTAGAGACACAATGAACAGGACTTACCCACTGACTATCAGCAACGGGATACATTATACCTGCCTCCAGAAGCTTGAGTATTTCTTTTCTTACCACTTCTTTCATTTTAGGATTCAAACGTCGTTGAGGATCACAAACTGGTTTGGCATCAGCTTCCAAATTTATTTTATGTTGACATAGAGTGGGACTAATGCCCTTAAGATCATCCAGAGTATATCCAATAGCAGCACGGTACTTCTTCAGAGTTTTCAATAATATTTCCTCTTCATGCTCTGAAAGGTTAGCACTAATAATGACAGGATATATTTTCTTTTCATCAAGATAAGCATATTTAAGATTATCAGACGACAGTTTAAGCTCAAAAACGGGATCGCCCTTGGGTGGAGGGGGATCCCCTAGGATTTCAACAGGCAAATTGTGTTGCAGAATAGGTTCCTGTTTAAAGAATACTTCATCTATTTCCCTTCTTTCATTCATGAACATATCATTTTCATGGTCTAGCAAATAGTGTTCTAAAGGATCACTAGGAGGTACAACAATAGAAGCAAGACCAATAATTTCATCCTTACTAGGAAATTCTTCCTCACGATGTTGTTTACTAAATTTAGAGAAATTAAACTCATGAACCATATCATCCAAGCCAACAATAACAACATTCTTTTTGCAATCTATCGTAGCATTAACAGTACGCAAGAAGGGTCTACCAAATATAATGGGACAAAAGCTATCTTGTGGAGAACCAAGAACAAGAAAATCAGCGGGATATTTGGTTTTCCCACACAAGACTTCAACATCTCTAACAATTCCCATTGGAGATATAGTATCTCTATTTGAAAGTTTAATTGTAGCATCAATTTCTTCTAACTCAGCAGGTGCAATCTCATGCATAATTTCTTTGTATAAGTCAATGGGTATAACACTAGCACTAGCACCCATATCACATAAGCCATGATAACAATTATCTCCTATTTTAACAGAAATAACAAGCACGCCTACCACAGGTCTATGTTTATCTCTATCATAGGGTTTAGCACTTCTAGCAGTTTCACCAGTGAATTGAATAACATGCCCATCAATATTATCCGACAAGAGATCTTTAACAATAGAAATATTGGGTTCTACTTTGACTTGCTCAGAGGGTGTATAAGTCCTAGTATTGCTTTTACGAACAACAGTTGAAGCTTTAGCATGATCCTTCATTCTAACAGGGAAAGGAGGTTTCTCAACATAAGAAGTAGGAACAATAGGATCATTATAAGTGACAATCTTTTCTTCAACTTTAATAGGTGCAGCTACTTTTACTTCTATGGGAGGATGATATTTAAACCACTTCTCCTTGGGGAGATCAACATAAGTAGCAAAAGATTCACAGAAAGAAGCTACTATCTCAGAGTCAAGTCCATATTTAGTGCTAAACTTACGGAAAATATCGGTATCCATAAAAGATTTTAACACAATCAAACTTAGGTGTCATACATGAGTCCTTACCTTCGTCGAGGTCCCAATCTTCAGAGTTGCGTTTAATTCTATCCAATAAATTCCATCCAAATTCAATAGACTTCATCATAAAAGAGCCAACACAAGAAGTATCGAGCATGGTGCGATTATTATCCGAAAGCCGAGCATAAAAATTCTGGAGAATTGTCAATTTTGAGAGCTCATGATTGGGGCATGAATATAACATTGATTTAAGCCTCCCCCAAGCTTGAGCGATGCTTTCTCCTTCGCGAGGCCAAAAATTATATATATAATTGCGATCACGATGAACAAGATGCATAGAGTAATACTTTTGATGAAATTCCAATTTCACTCTTTTATAGTTCCATGATCTCGTATCATCACATAGCCTATACCATGTCAATGCGTCCCCCTCCAAAGATAAAGGGAAAGCCTTCTTCTTAACAACATCATCGGGTATACCTGCAAGCTTAAATAGTCCACAAATATCATCCACAAAGCGTATATGTTCGTCAGGATGCTTTGTTCCATCTCCTGCGAAAGTGTTAGCTAGCAATTTTTCCATCATACCCGAAGGAACTCCAAAAGGAGTTTCATTTTCAGTAGATTCAGTAGGTTCAGTGGGTTGAGGAGCAACTCTTGGCTCAACCGGACGGGGTGAAGATACTGTTGGGTAACGTAGTAATTTCAAAAAAAATTCCTACGCACACGCAAGATCATGGTGATGGCATAGCAACGAGAGGGGAGAGTGTTCATCCACGTACCCTCGTAGATCGTAAGCGGAAGCGTTATGACAACGCGGTTGATGTAGTCGTACGTCTTCACGATCTGACCGATCCAAGCACTGAACGTACGGCACCTCCGAGTTCAGCACACGTTCAGCTCGATGACGATCCCCGGGCTCCGATCCAGCAAAGCTTCGGGGAAGAGTTCCGTAAGCACGACGGCGTGGTGATGATGATGATGTTCTACCGGCGCAGGGCTTCGCCTAAACTCCGCGACGATATGACCGAGATGGACTATGGTGGAGGGGGGCACCGCGCACGGCTAAGGAACGATCCGTAGATCAACTTGTGTGTTATGGGGTGCCCCCCTACCCCCGTATATAAAGGAGGGAGGGGAAGGTGCGGCCGGCCCCCTTGGGGTGCGCCTGGAGGAGTCCTACTCCCACCGGGAGTAGAACTCCCCCCCTTGCCTTGGTGGAGAAGGAAAGGGGGGAGGGGAAAGAGGAAAGGGGGGCGCCGCCCCCCCTTCCTTGTCCTATTCGGACTAGGGGGGAGGGGCGCGCGGCCTGCCCTGGCCGGCCCTCCTCTTCTCCCTCATGGCCCACTAAGGCCCATTAACCCCTGGGAGGGTTCCGGTAACCCCCCGGTGTTCCGGTAAAATCCCGATTTCACCCGGAACCTTTCCGATGTCCAAACATAGGCTTCCAATATATCAATCTTTATGTCTCGACCATTTCGAGACTCCTCGTCATGTCCGTGATCACATCCGGGACTCCAAACAAACTTCGGTACATCAAAACTTATAAACTCATAATAAAACTATCATCGTAACGTTAAGCGTGCGGACCCTACGGGTTCGAGAACTATGTAGACATGATCTAGAACCATTCTCGGTCAATAACCAATAGCGGGACCTGGATGCCCATATTGGCTCCTACATATTCTACGAAGATCTTTATCGGTCAAACCGCATAACAACATACGTTGTTCCCTTTGTCATCGGTATGTTACTTGCCCGAGATTTGATCGTCGGTATCCAATACCTAGTTCAATCTCGTTACCGGCAAGTCTCTTTACTCGTTCTGTAACACATCATCTTATAACTAACTCATTAGTTACAATGCTTGCAAGGCTTAGGTGATGAGTATTACCGAGAGGGCCCAGAGATACCTCTCCGCCAATCGGAGTGACAAAACCTAATCTCGAAATACACCAACTCAACATGTACCTTCGGAGACACATGTAGTACTCCTTTATAATCACCCAGTTACGTTGTGACGTTTGGTAGTACCCAAAGTGTTCCTCCGGTAAACGGGAGTTGCATAATTCTCATAGTTACATGAACATGTATAAGTCATGAAGAAAGCAATAGCAACATACTAAACGATCAAGTGCTAAGCTAACGGAATGGGTCAAGTCAATCACATCATTCTCCTAATGATGTGATCCCGTTAATCAAATGACAACTCTTTTGTCCATGGTTAGGAAACATAACCATCTTTGATAAACGAGCTAGTCAAGTAGAGGCATACTAGTGACACTATGTTTGTCTATGTATTCACACATGTATTATGTTTCCGGTTAATACAATTCTAGCATGAATAATAAACATTTATCATGATATAAGGAAATAAATAATAACTTTATTATTGCCTCTAGGGCATATTTCCTTCAGTCTCCCACTTGCACTAGAGTCAATAATCTAGTTCACATCGCCATGTGATTTAGCACCAATATTCACATCTGTATGTGATTAATACCCATAGTTCACATCGTCATGTGATCAACACCCAAAGGGTTTACTAGAGTCAATAATCTAGTTCACATCGCTATGTGATTAACACCCAAAGAGTACTAAGGTATGATCATGTTTTGCTCGTGAGAGAGGTTTAGTCAACGGGTCTGTCATATTACAGAGTCGTATGTATTTTGCAAATATTCTATGTCTACAATGCTTTGCACGGAGCTACTCTAGCTAATTGCTTCCACTTTCAATATGTATCCATATTGAGACTTAGAGTCATCTGGATCAATGTAAAAGTTTGCATCGATGTAACTTTTACGACGAACTCTTTTATCACCTCCATAATCGAGAAACATCTCCTTATTCCACTAAGGATAATTTTGACCAATGTCCAGTGATCTACTCTTAGATCACTATTGTACTCCCTTGCCAAATAAAGAGCAAGGTATACAATAGGTCTGGTACATAGCATAGCATACTTTATAGAACCTATGACTGAGGCATAGGGAATGACTTTTCATTCTCTTTCTATTTTCTGCCATGGTCGGGTCTTGAGTCTTACTCAACTTCACACCTTTGCATCACAGGCAAGAACTCCTTCTTTGACTGTTCTATTTTGAACTATTTCAAAATTTTATCAAGGTATGTACTCATTGAAAAATCTTATCAAGCATCTTGATCTATCTATATAGATCTTGATGATCAATGTGTAAGCAGCTTCACCGAGGTCTTTCTTTGAAAGAAATCCTTTCAAACACTCCTTTATGCTTTGCAGAATAATTCTACATTATTTCCGATCAACAATATGTCATTCACATATACTTATCAGAAATGTTGTAGTGCTCCCACTCACTTTCTTGTAAATACAGGCTTCACTGTAAGTCTGTACAAAACTATATGCTTTGATCAACTTATCAAAGCGTATCTTCCAACTCTGAGATGCTTGCACCAGTCCATTGATGAATCGCTGGAGCTTGCACATTTTGTTAGCACCTTTCGGATCGACAAAAACTTCTGGTTGTATCATATACAACTCTCCTTTAAGAAAACCATTAAGGAATGCAGTTTTGACATCCATTTACCAGATTTCATAAAATGTGGCAATTGCTAACATGATTCAGACAGACTTAAGCATCGATACGAGTGAGAAAATCTCATCGTATTCAACACCTTGAACTTGTCGAAAACCTTTTGCAACAAGTCGAGCTTAGTAGATAGTAACACTACTATCAGTGTCCGTCTTCCTCTTGAAGATCCATTAATTTAACATGGCTTGCTGATCTTTGAGCAAGTCAATCAAAGTCCATACTTTGTTCTCATACATGGATCATATCTCAAATTTTATGGCCTCATGCCATTTCGCGGAATCTGGGCTCATCATCGCTTCCTCATAGTTCGTAGGTTCATCATGGTCTAGTAACATGACTTCCAGAACATGATTACCGTACCACTCTGGTGCGGATCTTACTCTGGAAGACCTACAAGGTTTGGCAGCAACTTGATCTGAAGTTTCATGATCATCATCATTAACTTCCTCAATAATTGGTGTAGTAATCACTGGAACTGATTTCTGTGATGAACTACTTTCCAATAAGGGAGAAGATACAATTACCTCATCAAGTTCTACTTTCCTCCCACTCACTTCTTTCGAGAGAAACTCCTTCTCTAGAAAGGATCCATTCTTACCAACAAATGTTTTGCCTTTGGATCTGTGATAGAAGGAGTACCCAACAGTTTCCTTTAGGTTTTCTATGAAGACGCACTTCTCCGATTTGGGTTCGAGCTTATCAGGTTGAAAACCTTTTTCATATAAGCATCGCAACTCCAAACTTTAAGAAACGACAGCTTAGGTTTACTGCTAAACCATAGTTCATACGGTGTCGTCTCAACGGATTTAGATGGTGCCCTTTTAACATGAATGCAACTGTCTCTAATGCATAACCCCGAAACAATAGTGGTAAATCAGTAAGAGACATCATAGATCGCACCATATCTAATAAAGTGCGGTTATGACGTTCGGACGCACCATAACGTTGTGGTGTTCCAGGTGGCGTGAGCTGTGAAACTATTCCACATTGTTTTAATTGAAGACCAAACTCGTAACTCAAATATTTGTCTCCGCGATCAGATCGCAGAAACTTTATTTTCTTGTTACGATGATTTTTCCACTTCACTCTAAAATTCTTTGAACCTTTCAATTATTTCATACTTATGTTTCATCAAGTAGATATACTCATATCTGCTCAATTCATCTTGTGAAGGTCAGAAAATAATGATACCCGCCACGAGCATCAACACTCATTGGACCGCATACATCGGTATGTATTGTTTCCAATAAGTTAGTAGCTCGTTCCATTGTTCCAGAGAACGGAGTTTTAGTCATCTTGCCCAAAAGGCATGATTCGCAAGCATCAAATGATTCATAACCAAGTGATTCCGAAAATCCATCTTTATGGAGTTTCTTCATGCGCTTTACACCGATATGACCCAAATGGCAGTGCCACAAATAAGTTGCACTATCATTATCAACTTTGCATCTTTTGGCATCAATATTATGAATATGTGTATCACTACGATCGAGATCCAACAAACTATTTTCATTGGGTGTATGACCATCAAATGTTTTATTCATTTAAATAGAAGAACAATTATTCTCTGATTTTAAATGAATAATGTATTGCAATAAACATGATCAAATCATATTCATGCTCAACGCAAACACCAAATAACATTTATTTAGGTTCAACACTAATCCCGAAACTATAGGGAGTGTGCGATGATGATCATATCAATCTTGGAACCACTTCCAACACACATCGTCACTTCACCCTCAACTAGTTTCTGTTTATTCTGTAACTCCTGTTTCGAGTTACTAATCTTAGCAACCAAACAAGTATCAAATACTCAGGGGTTACTATAAACACTAGTAAGGTACACATCAATAACATGTATATCAAATATACCCTTGTTCACTTTGCCATCCTTCTTATCCACCAAATATTCAGGGCATTTCCGCTTCCAGTGACCATTTCCTTTGCAGTGTAATCACTCAGTTTCAGGCTTTGGTCCAGCTTTGGGCTTCTTCGCAGGAGTGACAACTTGCTTGTCTTTCCACTTGAAGTTCCCTTTCTTTCCCTTTGCCCTTTTCTTGAACCTAGTGGTCTTGTCAATCATCAACACTTGATGCTCTTTCTTGATTTCTACCTTCGTCGATTTCAGCATCACGAAGAGCTCAGGAATCGTTTTCGTCATCCCTTGCATTATAGTTCATCACGAAGTTCTACTAACTTGGTGGTGGTGACTAGAGAATTCTGTCAATCACTATCTTATCTGGAAGATTAACTCCCACATGATTCAAGCGATTGTAGTAACCAGACAATCTGAGCACATGCTCACTAGTTGAGCGATTCTCCTCCATCTTTTAGCTATAGAACTTGTTGGAGACTTCATATCTCTCAACTCGGGTATTTGCTTGAAATATTAACTTCAACTCCTGGAACATCTCATATGGTCCATGACGTTCAAAACATTTTTGAAGTCCCGATTCTAAGCCATAAAGCATGGTGCACAAAACTATCAAGTAGTCATCATATTGAGCTAGCCAAACGTTCATAACGTCTGCATCTGCTCTTGCAATAGGTCTGTCACCTAGCGGTGCATTAAGGACATAATTCTTCTGTGCAGCAATGAGGATAAACCTCAGATCATGGATCAAATCCGCATCATTGCTACTAACATCTTTCAACACAATTTTCTCTAGGAACATATCAAAATAAACATATGAAAGCAACAACGCAAGCTATTGATCTACAACATAATTTGCAAAATACTACCAGGACTAAGTTCATGATAAATTTAAGTTCAATTAATCATATTACTTAAGAACTCCCACTTAGACAGACATCTCTCTAGTCATCTAAGTGATCACGTGATCCAAATCAACTAAACCATAACCGATCATCACGTGAGATGGAGTAGTTTTCAATGGTGAACATCACTATGTTGATCATATCTACTATATGATTCACGCTCGACCTTTCGGTCTCCATGTTCTGAGGCCATATCTGCATATGCTAGGCTCATCAAGTTTAACCTAAGTATTCCGCGTGTGCAAAACTGTCTTGCACCCGTTGTAGATGGACGTAGAGCTTATCACACCCGATCATCACGTGGTGTCTGGGCACGACGAACTTTGGCAACGGTGCATACTCAGGGAGAACACTTCTTGATAATTTTAGTGAGAGATCATTTTTAAATGCTACCGTCAATCAAAGCAAGATAAGATGCATAAAGGATAAACATCACATGCAATCAATATAAGTGATATGATATGGCCATCATCATCTTGTGCTTGTGATCTCCATCTCCGAAGCACCATCGTGATCACCATCGTCACCGGCGCGACACCTTTATCTCCATCGTAGCATCATTGTCGTTACGCCATCTATTGCTTCTACGACTATCTCTACCGCTTAGTGATAAAGTAAAGCAATTACAGGGCGTTTGCATTTCATACAATAAAGCGACAACCATATGGCTCCTGCCAGTTGCCGATAACTTCGGTTACAAAACATGATCATCTCATACAATAAAATATAGCATCACGTCTTGACCATATCACATCACAACATGCGCTGCAAAAACAAGTTAGACGTCCTCTACTTTGTTGTTGCAAGTTTTACGTGGCTGCTACGGGCTTAGCAAGAACCGTTCTTACCTACGCATCAAAAACCACAACGATAGTTTGTCAAGTTGGTGCTGTTTTAACCTTCGCAAGGACCGGGCGTAGCCACACTCGATTCAGCTAAAGTGAGAGAGACAGACACCCGCCGGTCACCTTTAAGCAACGAGTGCTCGTAGCGGTGAAACCAATCTCGCGTAAGCGTACGCGTAATGTCGGTCCGGGCCGCTTCATCTCACAATACCACCAAACCAAAGTATGACATGCTGGTAAGCAGTATGACTTATATCGCCCACAACTCACTTGTGTTCTACTCGTGCATATGACATCTACGCATAAAACCAGGCTCGGATGCCACTGTTGGGTAACGTAGTAATTTCAAAAAAAATTCCTACGCACACGCAAGATCATGGTGATGGCATAGCAACGAGAGGGGAGAGTGTTCGTCCACGTACCCTCGTAGACCGTAAGCGGAAGCATTATGACAATGCGGTTGATGTAGTCGTACGTCTTCACGATCCGACCGATCCAAGCACCGAACGTACGGCACCTCCGAGTTCAGCACACGTTCAGCTCGATGATGATCCCCGGGCTCCGATCCAGCAAAGCTTCGGAGAAGAGTTCCGTCAGCACGACGGCGTGGTGACGATGATGATGTTCTACCGGCGTAGGGCTTCGCCTAAACTCCGTGACGATATGACCGAGGTGGACTATGGTGGAGGGGGGCACCGCGCACGGCTAAGGAACGATCCGTCGATCAACTTGTGTGTTATGGGGTGCCCCTGCCCCCGTATATAAAGGAGGGAGGGGGAGGTGCGGCCGGCCCCCTTGGGGTGCGCTTGGAGGAGTCCTACTCCCACCGGGAGTAGGACTCCCCCCTCTTGCCTTGGTGGAGAAGGAAAGGGGGGAGGGGAAAGAGGAAAGGGGGGCGCCCCCCCCTTCCTTGTCCTATTCGGTCTAGGGGGGAGGGGCGCGCGGCCTGCCCTGGCCGGCCCTCCTCTTCTCCCTCATGGCCCACTAAGGCCCATTAACCCCCGGGAGGGTTCCGGTAACCCCCCGGTGTTCCGGTAAAATCCCGATTTCACCCGGAACCTTTCCGATGTCCAAACATAGGCTTCCAATATATCAATCTTTATGTCTCGACCATTTCGAGACTCCTCGTCATGTCCGTGATCACATCCGGGACTCCGAACAAACTTCGGTACATCAAAACTTATAAACTCATAATAAAACTATCATCGTAACGTTAAGCGTGCGGACCCTACAGGTTCGAGAACTATGTAGATATGACCTAGAACCATTCTCGGTCAATAACCAATAGCGGGACCTAGATGCCCATATTGGCTCCTACATATTCTACGAAGATCTTTATCGGTCAAACCGCATAACAACATACGTTGTTCCCTTTGTCATCGGTATGTTACTTGCCCGAGATTTGATCGTCGGTATCCAATACCTAGTTCAATCTCGTTACCGGCAAGTCTCTTTACTCGTTCTGTAACACATCATCTTATAACTAACTCATTAGTTACAATGCTTGCAAGGCTTAGGTGATGAGTATTACCGAGAGGGCCCAGAGATACCTCTCCGCCAATCGGAGTGACAAAACCTAATCTCGAAATACGCCAACTCAACATGTACCTTCGGAGACACCTGTAGTACTCCTTTATAATCACCCAGTTACGTTGTGACGTTTGGTAGTACCCAAAGTGTTCCTCCGATAAACGGGAGTTGCATAATTCTCATAGTTACAGGAACATGTATAAGTCATGAAGAAAGCAATAGCAACATACTAAACGATCAAGTGCTAAGCTAACGGAATGGGTCAAGTCAATCACATCATTCTCCTAATGATGTGATCCCGTTAATGAAATGACAACTCTTTTGTCCATGGTTAGGAAACATAACCATCTTTGATAAACGAGCTAGTCAAGTAGAGGCATACTAGTGACACTATGTTTGTCTATGTATTCACACATGTATTATGTTTCCGGTTAATACAATTCTAGCATGTATAATAAACATTTATCATGATATAAGGAAATAAATAATAACTTTATTATTGCCTCTAGGGCATATTTCCTTCAGATACCCCGAACAAGCCCCTCAAACAATTACTTTCCATAGTAACAAGTGACAAAAAATTTCAGCACACTAAATAAAATTTTCCTTACCAAATTCCACCTACCAAAGGCGCTTCACTCCCCGGCAACGGCGCCAGAAAAAAGTCTTGATGACCCACAAGTATAGGGGATCTATCATAGTCCTTTTGATAAGTAAGAGTGTCGAACCCAACGAGGAGCAGAAGGAAATGATAAGCGGTTTTCAGCAAGGTATTCTCTGCAAGTACTGAAATAAGTGGTAGCAGATAGTTTTATGATAGGATAAATGGTAACGAGCAACAAGTAATAAAAGTAAATGAGGTGCAGCAAGGTGGCCTAATCCTTTTTGTAGCAAAGGACAAGCCTGGACAAACTCTTATGATAGGAAAAGCGCTCCTGAGGACACATGGGAATATCATCAAGCTAGTTTTCATCACGCTCAAATGATTCGCGTTCGGTACTTTGATAATTTGATATGTGGGTGGACCGGTGCTTGGGTACTGCCCTTACTTGGACAAGCATCCCACTTATGATTAACCTCTATTGCAAGCATCCACAACTACAACAAAAGTATTAAGGTAAACCTAACCATAGCATGAAACATGTGGATCCAAATCAGCCCCTTACGAAAGCAACACATAAACTAGGGTTTAAGCTTCTGTCACTCTAGCAACCCATCATCTACTTATTACTTCCCAATGCCTTCCTCTAGGCCCAATAATGGTGAAGTGTTATGTAGTCGACGTTCACATAACACCACTAGAGGTTAGACAACATACATCTTATCAAAATATCGAACGAATACCAAATTCACATGACTGCTAATAGCAAGACTTCTCCCTTGTCCTCAAGAACAAACGTAACTACTCACAAAGCATATTCATGTTCATAATCAGAGGGGTAATAATGTGCATATAGGATCTGAACATATGATCTTCCACCAAATAAACGAACTAGCATCAACTACAAAGAGTAATCAACACTACTAGCAAACTACTAGCACCAATCCCGGACTTGGAGACAAGAATTGGATACAAGAGATCAACTAGGGTTTGGAGATGAGATGGTGCTGGTGAAGATGTTGATGGAGATTGCCCTCTCCCGATGAGAGGAGCGTTGGTGATGACGATGGTGATGATTTCCCCCTCCCGGAGAGAAGTGTCCCCGACAGAAAAGCTCCGCCAGAGCCCTAGATTGGTTCCGCCAAGGTTCCGCCTCGTGGCGGCGGAGTCTCGTCCTGAAAAGTTCTCTCTGATTTTTTTCTCATCGAAAGAGTTCATATAGGAGAAGATGGGCGTCAGAGAGCCACCAGGGGGCCCACGAGGTAGGGGGGCGCGCCCAGGGGGGGCCCACCCTCGTGAGCAGGGTGTGGGCCCCTTGGCCTTCATCTTTGGCGACAATTTTTCTTTATTTATTTCAAGGTATTCCGTGGAGTTTCAGGACTTTTGGAGTTGCGTAGAATAGGCCTCCAATATTTGCTCCTTTTCCAGCCCAGAGTTCCAGCTGCCGGCATTCTCCCTCTTCATGTAAACCTTGTAAAATAAGAGAGAATAGCCATAAGTATTGTGACATAATGTGAAATAACAGCCCATAATGCAACAGATATTATCATAAAAGCATGATGCAAAATGGACGTATCACTTGCAAGGCTTATAGTGATGTGCATTACCGAGAGGGCCCAGAGATACCTCTCCGACAATTGGAGTGACAAATCCTAATCTCGGAATACGCCAACCCAACAAGTACCTTCGGAGACACCTATATAGCACCTTTATAATCACCCAGTTACGTTGTGACGTTTGGTAGCACACAAAGTGTTCCTCTGGTAAATGGGAGTTGCATAATCTCATAGTCATAGGAACATGTATAAGTCATGACGAAAGCAATAGCAACATACTAAACGATCAAGTGCTAAGCTAACGGAATGGGTCAAGTCAATCACATCATTCTCCTAATGATGTGATCCCGTTAATCAAATGACGACTCATGTCTATGGTTAGGAAACATAACCATCTTTGATCAATGATCTAGTCAAGTAGAGGCATACTAGTGACACTCTGTTTGTCTATGTATTCACACATGCATCATGTTTCCGGTTAATACAATTCTAGCATGAATAATAAACATTTATCATGATATAAGGAAATAAATAATAACTTTATTATTGCCTCTAGGGCATATTTCCTTCAATAGGTTATATGGAAATGACCAACAAAAACCAAGCAATTGGGTGATAAAAAAACTACGACTAAGTAGTCAACCTTTCACAATGAACACCTTCAAGAAGATAGTAATCCCTTGCTTCAACGTCATCAAGTCCATCCTGAAAGCAGAAGAAGGATTTCCAGGGATTTGAGTTTCCACAAATGTATCTGAGGGCATCGACGCAGAGGAAACTCCTTCAACACGGAGACGAGAACAAAAGCCAAACATTCACGAAACTGCTTCGCCCTTCATGCGGAAAGAGGCGCAACGCAAGGACTAGTCGCCCCGTTTGTCGGCATCATTTCCAGAGGCTGTCCTACCCTGACATCCTCTGGCCGTCAGCCGGAGGGGGCCTCCTGGAACATGCACAAAGTGTATACCAATTGCTTAGGCTAGTTTGCATAGGGTTTGTGCTTGCCATGGCTACTACTGTAGTGGCAACAATGGCGGTGTTGAATGTATGCATCTCTTGATCCTTCTACAATGCGATGGTCGCCTCTATCGTTGGCAGTAGATTTGGTAGGTTTGGTGGTCAACCCTAGTCGGCGCAGCAACAACGACCACTTTGTGGAGGATCTTTGTGCTCTCCTACCATCGTCACGAAGTTTTCCCGGTGTCTTGGTGGGGATCGGTGGCTGTCTTTAGGATGTAGCGGGGGCATTAGTGCTTTCTCCCTCGAGCATGGTGACATCGACGAAATCTGGAAGACGACCGGTTCAACATTTGATAGTCGGGCGAGGGAAAGCTGCTTTGAGTCTCTCTGATGGTGCCGGATGAGTACAACCGAGTAGCGCATCAAAGTGCATGGGGATAATCCCAAAACAATAGGCCACAAGATCATGGGCCACTATGATGTCATTTCTTCTATCATGGGCATGTTGGCGTCTCCCTATGTCACCCAAAGCTCCGACAACGACGACTATTGGTTGTTTTACTTTTTCGTACCTCAAGGGTTTCTTTGCCTTTCTGTGGGGTCCTTTTAGCGAAGTGTTGAATCAATTTTGTTATGGATGCCTTTGGATTGTGGCTATGTGTGGGTTTGTAATCATGCTAAATAACGAATACGTAGTTGACTTAAAAAAGGAGACGAGATGAGCTTGTTATTGTTGAGTCCAACCAATTAAGGCTAAAACATTGGTACACACTTGGGGTGTGGAGTGATACTACAATCACCATCTTGATGGTGTATCTTCGAATAGCCACTAATGATTAGTGTTTCGACAAATGAGGGTTAGGGCATCAACACGACAACAACTAATTTAACAAGGAGATGAGACGAGCTGGTGGTTGCCGGGGCCAACCATTTAAGGATAGAACATTGGTTTACCCTTGGGGTTATGGAGTGATACCATAATCACCATCGTGAGGGGGGCTATTCTAATAGCCGCTCCATGCGTTATTGTGGAAGAATCAACCGTGGTCTCCTTCACATTCACCCTTGGACCGATATATAAGCTCCTTCCGGTCGTGCACCAACTCGTTGAAGATCTTATGCAATCAAACCAAACTGACCTTCTCCTTTGGAAAGTATCCACTTGCCAACTAAGGGGAGAGGGAGATGTAATGAGCAAGCATCATGGTCCAAAGATTGGGATTCACTTGAGACCACACTGCATGCATTTCCTTAGCAATGGCTCACCACTCGTATCACCTCCAATGAAGGAAAGACTTGCTGCCTATGGTGGTAGCCATGGGAGTAGACCTCGAATGGGACGTTGTTGGGAAATGTAGCATGCAATTTAAAAAAAAAATCCTACGCTCACGCAAGATCTATCCATGAGATGCATAGCAACGAGAGGGGGACAGTGTGTCCAGTACCCTCATAGACCTAAAGCGTAAGCGTTAACTTTACATGGTTGATGTAGTCGAATGTCTTCTCGAATCAACCGATCAAGTACCGAACGTACGACACCTCCAAGTTCTGCACACGTTTAGATCGATGACGTCCCTCGAACTCTTGATCCAGTAGAGGTATGAAGGAGATGAGTTCTGTCAGCACGACGGCGTGGTGACGGTGATGGTGATGTGATCTGCGCAGGGCTTCGCGTAAGCACTACGAAAATATGACCGAAGGAGTAAAGGGTGGAGGGGGGCACCGCACACGGCTAAGACAATTGATGTGCTTTGGGGGTGCCCCCTACCCCTATATATAAAGGAGGAGAGGGGAGGAGGCTGGCCCTAGGGGGCGTGCCAAGTGGGGGGAGTCCTACTAGGACTCCCAGTCCTAGTAGGCTCCCCCCTTCTTTCCAACGGAGGGGAAAAGGGAAAGAGAGGGAGAGGGAGAGGGAGAGGGAGAGGGGGGCCGCGCCCCCTCCCCTAGTCCAATTCGGACTCCCCATGCGGGAGGGGCTCCACCTCCTCATGGCCTGCCTCTCCTCTCCCCTATGTCCCGTTAACTTTCCTGAGGGGGGGGGGGTCCGGTAACCCCTCGGTACTACGAAAAATACCCGAACCACTCCGGAACCATTCCGGTGTCCGAATATAACATTCCAATATATGAATCTTTACCTCTCGACCATTTCGAGACTTCTCGTCATGTCTGTGATATCATCAGAGACTCCGAACAACCTTCGGTCACCAAAACACATAACTCATGTAATACATATTGTCATCGAACGTTAAGCGTGCGGACCCTATGGGTTCGAGAACTATGTAGACATGATCGAGACACCTCTCCGGTCAATAACCAATAGCGAAACCTGGATGCTCATATTGGTTCCCACATATTCTACGAAGATCTTTATCGGTCGAACCACAATGTCAACATATGTTATTCCCTTTGTCATCGGTATGTTACTTGCCCGAGATTCGATCATTGGTATCTTCATACCTAGTTCAATCTCGTTAACGGCAAGTCTCTTTACTTGTTATGTAGTGCATCATCCCGTAACTAACTCATTAGTCACATTGCTTGCAAGGCTTCATATGATGTGCATTACCGAGAGGGCCCAGAGATACCTCTTCGATACTCGGAGTGACAAATCCTAATCTCAATCTATGCCAACCCAGCAAACACCTTCGGAGATACCTGTAGAGCATATTTATAATCACCTAGTTATGTTGTGATGTTTGATAACACATAAGGCATTCCTCCGGTGTTCGGGAGTTGCATAATCTCATAGTCGGAGTAATATATATTTGACATGAAGAAAGCAGTAGCAATAAAACTGAACGATCATTATGCTAAGCTAACGGATGGGTCTTGTCCATCACATCATTCCACTAATGATGTGATCCCGTTTAACAAATGACAACTCATGTTTATGGCTAGGAAACTTAACCATCTTTGATCAACGAGCTAGTCTAGTAGAGGCATACTAGGGACATGGTGTTTTGTCTATGTATTCACACATGCATCAAGTTTCCGGTTAATACAATTCTAGCATGAATAATAAACATTTATCATGAATAGGAAAATATAAAATAAAAACTTTATTTTTGCCTCTAGGGCATATTTCCTTCAGTATCCCACTTGCACTAGAGTCAATAATCTAGATTACATTGTAATGAATCTAACACCCATGGAGTCTTGGTGTTGATCATGTTTTGCTCGTGGAAGAGGCTTAGTCAACGGGTCTACAAAATTCAGATCCGTATGTATTTTTCAAATCTCTATGTCGCCCTCCTTGACCAAATCTCGGATGGAGTTGAAGCGTCTCTTGATGTGTTTGGTATTTTTGTGAAATCCGGATTCCTTCGCCAAGGCAATTGCTACAGTATTGTCACAAAAGATTTTCATTGGACCCGATGCACTAGGTATCACACCTAGATCGGATATGAACTCCTTCATCCAGACTCCTTCATTTGCTGCTTCTGAAGTAGCTATGTACTCCGCTTCACACGTAGATCCTGCCATGATGCTTTGCTTGGAACTAAACCAACTGACAGCTCCACCATTCAATAAAAGTACGTATCCGGATTGTGACTTAGAGTCATCCGGATTAGTGTCAAAGCTAGCGTCGACGTAACCACTTAAGGCAAGCTCTTTGTCACCTCCATAAACGAGAAACATATCCCTAGTCCTTTTCAGGTACTTTAGGATGTTCTTGACCGATGTCCAGTGATCCACTCCTGGATTACTTTGGTACCTCCCTGCTAAACTTATAGCAAGGCACACATCAGGTCTGATACACAACATAACATACATGATAGGACCTATGGCTGAGGCATAGGGAATAACTTTCATTTTATCTCTATCTTCTGTAGTGGTTGGGCATTGAGTCTGACTAAACTTCACACCTTGCAATACAGGCAAAAACCCTTTCTTTGACTGATCCATTTTGAACGTCTTCAAAACTTTATCAAGGTACGTGCTTTGTGAAATTCCTATTAAGCGTCTTGATATATCTCTATAGATCTTGATTCCCAATATATAAGCAACTTCACCGAGGTCTTTCATTGAAAAACTCTTGTTCAAGTATCCTTTTATGCTATTTAGAAATTCTACATCATTTCCAATCAACGATATGTCATCCACATATAATATTAGAAATACTATAGAGCTCCCACTCACTTTCTTGTAAATACAGGCTTCTCCAAAAGTTTGTATAAAACCATATGCTTTGATCACCTCATCAAAGCATATATTCCAACTCCGAGATGCTTGCACCAGTCCATAAATGGATCGCTAGAGCTTGCACACTTTGTTAGCACCTTTAGGATCGACAAAACCTTCTGGTTGCATCATATACAACTCTTCTTTAAGAAATCCATTAAGGAATGTAGTTTTGACATCCATTTGCCAGATTTCATAATCATAAAATGCGGCAATTGCTAACATGATTCAGATAGACTTAAGCATCGCTACGGGTGAGAAAGTCTCATCGTAGTCAACTCCTTGAACTTGTCGAAAACCTTTTGCAACAAGTCGAGCTTTATAGACAGTGACATTACCATCAGCGTCAGTCTTCTTCTTGAAGATCCATTTATTCTCTATGGGTCACCGATCATCGGGCGGATCCACCAAATTTCACACTTTGTTCTCATACATAGATCCTATCTCAGATTTCATGGCCTCAAGCCATTTATCAGAATCTGGGCTCATCATAGCTTCTTCATATATCGTAGGTTCATCATGGTCAAGTAACATGACCTCCAGAACAAGATTACCGTACCACTCTGGTGTGGATCGTGCTCTATTTAACCTACGAGGTTCTGTAGCAACTTGATCTGTAGTTTCATGATCTTTATCATTAGCTTCCTCTCTAGTTGGTGTAGGCGTCACATGAATAGATTTCACGGATGAGCTACTTTAGCAGGTACAATTACCTCATCAAGTTCTACTTTCCTCCCACTCACTTCTTTCGAGAGAAACTCCTTCTCTAGAAAGGTTTTGTTCTTAGCACCAAAAATCTTGCCTTCAGACTTGTGGTAGAAGGTGTACCCAATTGCTTCCTTAGGGTATCCTATGATGACACACTTCTCTGATTTGGGTTCGAGCTTATCAGGCTGAAGCCTTTTGACATAAGCATCACATCCCCAAACTTTAAGAAATGACAGCTTAGGTTTGTTGCCAAACCACAGTTCATACGGTGTCGTCTCAAAGGATTTTGACGGTGCCCTATTTAAAGTGAATGCAGCTGTCTCTAATGCATAACCCCAAAACGACAGTGGTAAATCGGTAAGAGACATCATAGATCACACCATATCCAATAAAGTGCGGTTATGACATTCGAACACACCATTACACTATGGTGTTCCAGGTGGCGTGAGCCGTGAAACTATTCCACATTGTTTTAAATGAAGGCCAAACTCGTAACTCAAATACTCTACTCCACGACCAGATCGTAGAAACTTTATTTTCTTGTTACCATGATTCTCCATGTCACTCTGAAATTCTTTGAACTTTTCAAACGTTTCAAACTTTTGTTTCATTAAGTAGATATTGAAGGAAATATGCCCTAGAGGCAATAATAAAGTTATAATTTATTTCCTTAATTCATGATAAATCTTTATTATTCATGCTAGAATTGTATTAACCGGAAACTTAGTACATGTGTGAATACATAGACAAAACATATAGTCCCTAGTATGCCTCTACTTGACTAGCTCGTTAATCAAAGATGGTTATGTTTCCTAACCATAGACATGTGTTGTCATTTGATGAACGGGATCATATCATTAGGAGAATGACGTGATGGACATTACCCATCCGTTAGCTTAGCATTATGATCGTGTTAGTTTCATTGCTACTGCTTTCTTCATGATTTATACAAGTTCCTTAGACTATGAGATTATGCAACTCCCGAATACCGGAGGAACACTTTGTGTGCTACCAAACGTCAACAACGTAAATGGGTGATTATAAAGGTGCTGTAAAGGTGTCTCCGAAGGTGTTTGTTGGGTTGGCATAGATCGAGATTAGGATTTGTCACTTCGTGTTTCAGAGAGGTATCTCTGGGCCCACTCGGTAATACTCATCACTATAAGCCTTGCAAGCATTGTGACTATTGAGTTAGTTGTGGGATGAAGTATTACGGAACAAGTAAAAAGACTTGTCGGTAACGAGATTGAACTAGGTATGATGATACCGACGATCGAATCTCGGGCAAGTAACATACCGATGAAAAAGGGAACAACGTATGTTGTTATGTTGTTTGATCGATAAAGATCTTCGTAGAATATGTCGGAACCAATATGAGCATCCAAGTTCCGCTATTGGTTATTGACCGGAGACGTGTCTCGGTCATGTCTACATAGTTCTCGAACCCGTAGGGTTCGCACGCTTAACGTTCGATGACGATTGGTATTGTGAGTTTATGTGATCTGATGTACCGAAGGTTGTTCAGAGTCCCAGATGTGATCACGGACATGAAGAGGAGTCTCGAAATGGTCGAGACATAAAGATTGATCTATTGGACGACTATGTTCAGACATCGGAAGTGTTCCGGAGAAGTTTCGGATAAAACTGGAGTGCCGGAGGGTTATCGGAACCCCCGGGGGAACTAATGGGCCTCGATGGGCCTTAGTGGAGAGAGAGAGGGGTGGCGAGGGCAGGCCGTAGGCCCCTCCCCCTTTTGTCCGAATAGGACAAGGTAGGGGGGTGGCACCCCCTTTCCTTCCTTCCCCCTCTTCCCCTCTTGGCGGAATCCTACTAGGCCTAGTAGTCCTAGTAGGACTCCCCTCTTGGGGCGTGCCTACAGGGGCCGGCCGGCCTCCCCCTTGTTCCTTTATATACGGGGGCACGGGGCACCCTAGAACACACAAGTTGATTGTTTAGCCGTGTGCGGTGCCTCCCTCCATAGATTTCCACCTCGGTCATATCGTCGTAGTGCTTAGGCGAAGCCCTGCGCCGGTAACTTCATCATCACCGTCACCATGAAATTCTACGTCAACCTCAGCTGGATCTAGAGTTTGTGGGACGTCATCGAGCTAAACGTGTGCAGATCAGGGAGGTGCCATACCTTCGGTGCTAGGATCGGTCGGATCATGAAGTAGTACAACTACATCAACCGCGTTGTCATAACGCTTCCGCTTTTGGTCTAGAGGGTACGTAGACTACACTCTCCCCTCTCATTGCTATGCATCACCTAGAGATAGATCTTGCATGATCATAGGATTTTTTTTTGAAATTACCACGTTCCCTAACAGTGGCATCCAAGCTAGGTCTATGCGTAGATGTTATATGCACGAGTAGAACACAAAGAGTTGTGGGCGATAATAGTCATATTGCTTACCAGCATGTCATACTTTGATTCGGCGGTATTGTTGGATGAAGCGGCTCAGACCGACATTACACGTACGCTTACGGGAGACTGGTTCTACCGACGTGCTTCGCACATAGGTGGCTGGTGAGTGTATGTTTCTCCAACTTTAGTTGAATCGAGTGTGGCTACGCCCGGTCCTTGTTGAAGGTTAAAACAACACACTTGATGAAAAATCGTTGTGGGTTTGATGCGTAGGTAAGAATGGTTCTTTCTAGAAGCCCGTAGCAGCCACGTAAAACTTGGAACAACAAAGTAGAGGATGTCTAACTTGTTTTTGCAGGGCTTGCTGTGATGTGATATGGTCAAGGCATGATGTGATATAAATTGTTGTATGAGATGATCATGTTTTGTAACAAAGTTATCGATAACTAACAGGAGCCATATGGTTGTCGCTTTATTGTATGCGATGCAATCGCCATGTAATTGTTTTACTTTATCACTAAGCGGTAGCGATAGTCGTAGTAACAACAGTTGGCGAGACGACAACGATGCTATGATGGAGATCAAGGTGTCGCGCCGGTGACGATGGAGATCATGAAGATGCTTCAGTGATGGAGATCATGAGCACAAGATGATGATGGCCATATCATGTCACATATTTTAATTGCATGTGATGTTTATCCTTTATGCAGCTTATTTTTCTTAGAACGTCGGTAGAATTATAAGATGATCCCTTACTAAATTTCAAGGTACAAGTGATCTCCCTGAGTATGCACCGTTGCTACAGTTCGCCGTGCCAAGACACCACGTGATGATCGGCTGTGATAAGCTCTACATTCACATACAACGGGTGCAAGCCAGTTTTGCACATGCAGAATACTCAGGTTAAACTTGACGAGCCTAGCATATGTAGATATGGCCTCGGAACACTGAGACCGAAAGGTCGAGCGTGAATCATATAGTACATATGATCAACATAGTGATGTTCACCATTGAAAACTACTCCATCTCACGTGATGATCGGACATGGTTTAGTTGTTTTGGATCATGCGATCACTTAGATGATTAGAGGGATGTCTATATAAGTGGGAGTTCTTAAGTAATATGATTAATTGAACTTTAATTTATCATGAACTTAGTACCTGATAGTATTTTGTATGTCTACGTTGTTGTAGATCAATGGCCCGTGCTACCATTCCTTTGAATTTTAATGCGTTCCTAGAGAAAGCTAAGTTGAAAGATGATGGCAACAACTACACGGACTGGCTGCACAGGAGAATTACGTCCTGGAAGCATAGTTAGGTGTACCACCCGCGCCCGCAACTACAGACATTGTGAATGCCTGGCAGACGCATGTTGATGACTACTCGATAGTTCACTGTGCCATGCTTTACGGCTTAGAACCAGGACTTCAACGATGTTTTGAACGTCATGGAGCATATGAGATGTTCCAGGAGTTGAAGTTAATATTTCAAGCAAATGTCTGGATTGAGAGATATGAAGTCTCCAATAAGTTCTACAGCTGTGAAATGTTGGAGAATAGTTCTGTCAGTGAACATATACTCAGAATGTTTGGGTACCACAACCACTTGACTCAACTGGGAGTTAATCTTCCTGATGATAGTGTCATCGACAGAGTTCTTCAATCACTGCCACCAAGCTACAAAAGCTTCATGATGAACTATAATATGCAAGGGATGAACAATACTATTCCCGAGCTCTTCGCAATGCTAAAGGCTGCGAAGGTAGAAATCAAAAAGGAGCATCAAGTGTTGATGGTCAACAAGACCACTAGTTTCAAGAAAAAGGGCAAAGGGAAGAAGGGGAACTTCAAGAAGAACGGCAAAAAGGTTGCTTCTCAAGAGAAGAAACCCAAGTCTGGACCTAAACCTGAAACTGAGTGCTTCTACAACAAAGGGACTGGTCACTGGAAGCGGAACTGCCCCAAGTATTTGGCGGATAAGAAGGATGGCAAAGTGAAAGGTATATTTGATATACATGTTATTGATGTGTACTTAACTAATGCTCGCAGTAGCGCTTGGGTATTTGATACTGGTTTGGGTTCTCATATTTGCAACTCAAAATAGCGGCTACGGATTAAGTGAAGATTGGCTAAGGACGAGGCGATGATGCGCGTGGGAAATGGTTCCAAAGTCGATGTGATCGCGGTCGGCACACTACCTCTACATCTACCTTCGGGATTAGTTTTAGACCTGAATAATTGTTATTTGGTGCCAGCGTTGACCATGAACATTATATCTGGATCTTGTTTGATGCAAGACGGTTATTCATTTAAATCAGAGAATAATGGCTGTTCTATTTATATGAGTAATATCTTTTATGGTCATGCACCCTTGATGAGTGGTCAATTTTTATTGAATCTCGATAGTAGTGATACACATATTCATAGTATTGAAGCCAAAAGATATAAGTTCAATAATGATAGTGCAACTTATTTGTGGCACTACTGTTTGGGTCATATCGGTGTAAAGCGCATGAAGAAACTCCATATTGATGGAATTTTGGAAACACTTGATTATGAATCACTTGGTGCTTGCGAATCGTGCCTTATGAGCAAGATGACTAAAACTCCGTTTTCCGGAACAATGGAACGAGCTACTGACTTATTGGAAATAATACATACTGATGTATGCGGTCCAATGAGTGTTGAGGCTCGTGGTGGGTATCGTTATTTCCTTACCTTCACAAATGATTTGAGCAGATATGGTTATATCTACTTAATGAAACATAAGTCTTAAACATTTGAAAAGTTCAAAGAATTTCAGAGTGAAGTGGAAAATCATCGTAATAAGAAAATAAAGTTTCTACGATCTGATCGTGGAGGAGAATATTTGAGTTATGAGTTTGGTCTTCATTTGAAACAACATGGGATAGTTTCACAATTAATGCCACCTGGAACACCACAGCGAAATGGTGTGTCCGAATGTCGTAACCGTACTTTATTGGATATGGTGCATTCTATGATGTCTCTTACTGATTTACCGCTATCATTTTGAGGTTATGCTTTAGAGACAGTTGCATTCACTATAAATATGGCACCATCAAAATCCGTTGAGACGACGCCTTATGAACTGTGGTTTGGCAAGAAACCAAAGTTGTTGTTTCTTAAAGTTTGGGGCTGCGATGCTTATGTGAAAAAGCTTCAACCTGATAAGATCGAACCCAAATCGGAGAAGTGCATCTTCAGAGGATACCTAGAGGAAACTGTTGGGTACACCTTCTATCACATATCCGAAGGCAAAATCTTTGTTGCTAAGAATGGATCCTTTTCTAGAGAAGGAGTTTCTCTCGAAAGAAGTGAGTGGGAGGAAAGTAGAACTTGATGAGGTAGTTGTACCTTCTCCCTTACTGGAAAGTAGTTCATCACAGAAATCAGTTCCTATGATTCCTACACCAATTAGTGAGGAAGCTAATGTTGATGATCATGAAGCTTCAGATCAAGTTACTTCCGAACCTCGTAGGTCTTCCACAGTAAGATCTGCACCTGAGTTGTACGGTAATCCCGTTATGGAAGTCATGTTACTAGACCATGATGAACCTGCGAACTATGAGGAAGCGATGATGAGCCCAGATTCCACGAAATGGCTTGAAGCCATGAAATATGAGATGGGATCCATGTATGAGAACAAAGTGTGGACTTTGGTGGACTTGTCCGATGATTGGCAAGCCATAGAAAATAAATGGATCTTTAAGAATAAGACTGATGCAGACGGTAATGTTACTGTTTACAAAGCTCGACTCGTTGTGAAAGGTTTTCAACAAGTTCAAGGAGTTGACTACGATGAGACTTTCTCACCCGTAGAAATGCTTAAGTCTGTCCGAATCATGTTAGCAATTACTGCATTTTATGATTATGAAATTTGGCAAATGGATGTCAAAACTGCATTCCTGAATGGATTTCTGGAAGAAGAGTTGTATATGATGCAACCAGAAGGTTTTGTCGACCCAAAGGGTGCTAACAAAGTGTGCAAGCTCCAGCGATCCATTTATGGACTGGTGCACGCATCTCGGAGTTGGAATATACGCTTTGATGAGGTGATCAAAGCATATGGTTTTATACAGACTTTTGGAGAAGCCTGTATTTACAAGAAAGTGAGTGGGAGCTATATAGCATTTCTAATATTATATGTGGATGACATATTGTTGATTGGAAATGATGTAGAGTTTCTGAATAGCATAAAAGGATACTTGAGCAAGAGTTTTTCAATGAAAGACCTCGGTGAAGCTGCTTATATATTGGACATCAAGATCTATAGAGATATATCAAGACGCTTGATAGGACTTTCACAAAGCACATACCTTGATAAAGTTTTGAAGAAGTTCAAAATGGGTGAGTCAAAGAAAGGGTTCTTGCCTGTGTTACAAGGTGTGAAGTTGAGTCAGACTCAATGCCCGACCACTATAGAAGATAGAGAGAAAATGAAAGTCATTCCCTATGCTTCAGCCATAGGTTCTATCATGTATGCAATGATGTGTACCAGACATGATGTATGCCTTGCTATAAGCATATCAGGGAGGTACCAAAGTAATCCCGGAGTGGAGCACTGGACAGCGGTCAAGAACATCCTGAAATACCTGAAAAGGACTAAGGATATGTTTCTCGTTTATGGAGGTGAAAAAGAGCTTGTCGTAAACGGTTACGTCGATGCAAGCTTTGACACTAATCCGGATGACTCTAAGTCGCAAACTGGATATGTATTTTTATTGAATGGAGGAGCTCCCGGTTGGTTCAATTCCAAGCAGAGCGTCGTGGCAGGATCTACGTGTGAAGCGGTGTACATTGCTGCTTCGGAAGCAGCAAATGAAGGAGTTTGGACGAAGGAGTTCATATCTGATCTAGGTGTCATACCTAGTGCATCGGGTCCAATGAAAATCTTTTATGACAATACTGGTGCCATTACCTTGGCAAAGGAATCCAGATTTCACAAGATAACCAAGCACATCAAGAGACGCTTCAATTCCATCCGTCATCAAGTGTCGGAAGGGGACATAGAGATTTGCAAGATACACACGGATCAGAATGTCGCAGACCCGTTGACTAAGCCTCTTCCACGAGCAAAACATGATCAGCACCAAAGCTCCATGGGTGTTAGTATCATCACTATGTAATCTAGATTATTGACTCTAGTGCAAGTGGGAGACTGAAGGAAATGTGCCCTAGAGTCAATAACAAAGTTATTATTTATTTGCTTAATTCATGATAAATGTTTATTATTCATGCTAGAATTGTATTAACCGGAAACTTAGTACATGTGTGAATACATAGGCAAAACATATAGTCCCTAGTATGCCTCTACTTGACTAGCTCATTAATCAACGATGGTTATGTTTCCTAACCATAGACATGTGTTGTCATTTGATGAACGGGATCACATCATTAGGAGAATGATGTGATGGACATGACCCATCCGTTAGCTTAGCATTATGATCATGTTAGTTTCATTGCTACTGCTTTTTTCATGACTTATACAAGTTCCTCAGACTATGAGATTATGCAACTCCCGAATACCGGAGGAACACTTTATGTGCTACCAAACGTCACAACGTAAATGGGTGATTATAAAGGTGCTCTACAGGTGTCTCCGAAGGTGTTTGTTGGATTGGCATAGATCGAGATTAGCATTTGTCACTCCGTGTTTCGAAGAGTTATCTCTGGGCCCACTCGGTAATACTCATCACTATAAGCCTTGCAAGCATTGGGACTAATGAGTTAGTTGCGGGATGAAGTATTACATAACGAGTAAAGAGACTTGCCGGTAACGAGATTGAACTAGGTATGATGATACCGACGATCGAATCTCGGGCAAGTAACATACCGATGACAAAGGGAACAACATATGTTGTTATGCGGTTTGACCGATAAAGATCTTCGTAGAATATGTAGGAATCAATATGAGCATCCAGGTTCCGCTATTGGTTATTGACCGGAGACGTGTCTCGGTCATGTCTACATAGTTCTCGAACCCGTAGGGTCTGCACGCTTAACGTTCGATGATGATTGGTATTATGAGTTTATGTGATATGATGTACCAATGGTTTTTCAGAGTCTTGGATGTGATCACAGACATGACAAGGAGTCTCGAAATGGTCGAGACATAAAGATTGATATATTGGACGACTATGTTCGGACATCGGAAGTGTTCCGGAGAAGTTTCGGATAAAACCGGAGTGGCGGAGTGTTATCGGAAACCCCAGGGGTACTAATGGGCCTCGATGGGCGTTAGTGGAGAGAGAGAGGGGCGGCCAGGGCAGGCCGCGCGCCCCCTCCCCCTTGAATCCGAATAGGACAAGGAAGGGGGGCTTTCCTTCCCCCTCTCCCTCTCCTTCCTTCCCCCTCTTCCCGTCTTTGCTGGGTGGAATCCTACTAGGACTAGTAGTCCTAGTAGGACTCCCCTCTTGGGGCGCGCCTATAGGGGCCGACCGTCCTCCCCCTTGCTCCTTATATACGGGGGCAGGGGGGCACACTAGAACACACAAGTTGATTGTTTAGCCGTGTGCGGTGCCCCCTCCACAGATTTCCACCTCGGTCATATCGTCGTAGTGCTTAGGCGAAGCCCTGCGCCGGTAACTTCATCATCATCATCACCACACCGTCGTCCTAACAAAAATCTTCCTCGACCTCAGCTGGATCTAGAGTTCCTGGGACGTCATCGAGATGAACGTGTGCAGATCGCGGAGGTGCCATACCTTCGGTGCTAGGATCGGTCGGATCGTGAAGACATACGACTACATCAACCGCATTGCCATAACGCTTCCGCTTTCGGTCTTCGAGGGTACTTGGACTACACTCTCCCCTCTCGTTGATATGCATCACCTAGAGATAGATCTTGCGTGATCGTAGGATTTTTTTTGCAATTACTGCGTTCCCCAACAGATATACCCATATCTGCTTAAATCAACTGTGAATGTCAGAAAATAACGATACCCGCCACGAGCATCAACACTCATCGGACCGCATACATCGGTATGTATTATTTCCAATAAGTCATTAGCTCATTCCATTGTTCCGGAGAACGGAGTTTTACTCATCTTGCCCATAAGGCACGGTTCGCAATTATAAAATGATTCATAATCAAGTAATTCCAAAAGTCCATCTTTATAGAGTTTCTTCACGCGCTTTACACCGATATGACCCAAACAATAGTGCCACAAATAAGTTGCACTATAATTATCAACTTTGCATCTTTTGGCATCAATCTTATTAACGTGTGTCTCATCACGATCAAGATTCAACAGAAATAGACCACTCTTCAAGGGTGCATGACCATAAAAGATATTACTCATATAAATGGAACAACCATTATTCCTTGATTTAAATGAATAACCGTCTTGCACTAAACAAGATCCAGATATAATGTTCATGCTCAACGCTGGCACCAAATAAAAATTATGCAGGTCTAAAACTAATCCCGAAGGTAGATGTAGAGGTAGCGTGCCAACGGCGATGACATCGACCTTGGAACCATTTCCGACATGCATCATCGCCTCGTCCTTAGCCAATCTTCATTTAATCCATAGTCCCTGCTTCGAGTTACATATATGAGCAACCGAACCGGTATCAAATACCCAGGCACTACTATGAGAATTAGTAAGGTACACATCAATAACATGTATATCAAATATACCTTTGTTCACTTTGCCATCCTTCTTATCCGCTAAATACTTGGGGCAGTTCCGCTTCCAATGACCAGTCCCTTTGAAGTAGAAGCACTCAGTTTCAGGCTTGGGTCCATCTTTGGGTTTCTTCCCGGGAGTGACAACTTGCTTGTTATTCTTTTTGAAGTTCCCCTTCTTTTTACCCTTGCCCTTCTTCTTGAAACTAGTGGTCTTGTTAACCATCAACACTTGATGCTCTTTTTTGATTTCTACCTCCGCGTCCTTTAGCATCGCGAAGAGCTCGGGAATAGGCTTTTCCGTCCTTTGCATATTGTAGTTCATCACAAACCCTTTGTAGCTTGGTGGCAGTGATTGAAGAACTCTATCAATGACACAATCATCTGGAAGATTAACTCCTAGCTGAGTCAAGTGATTATGGTACCCAGACATTCTGAGTATGTGCTCACTAACAGAACTGTTCTCCTCTATCTTGTAGCTATAGAACTTGTTGGATACTTCATATCTCTAAACTCGGGCATTTTCTTGAAATATTATCTTCAACTCCTCGAACATCTCATATGGTCCATGATGTTCAAAACGTCTTTGAAGTCCCGATTCTAAGCCATAAAGCATGGCACACTGAACTAACGAGTATTCATCAACACACGATTGCCAGACATTCACAACGTCTACAGTTGCTGGGGCAGGTGGTACACCTAGCGGTGCATCAAGGACATAATTCTTCTGTGCAGCAATGAGAATAATCCTCAAGTTACGGACCCAGTCCGTGTAGTTGCTACCATCATCTTTCAACTTATATTTCTCTAGGAACGCATTAAAATTCAAAGGAACGGTAGCACGGGCGATTGATCTACAACATAGATATGCAAAAAAAATTATCAGGACTAAGTTCATGATAAATTAAGTTCAATTAATCATATTACTTAAAAACTCCCACTAAGATAGACATCCCTCTAGTCATCTAAATGATACGTGATCCAAATCAACCAAACCATGTGCGATCATCACATGAGATGGAGTAGTCTTCAATGGTGAACATCACTATGTTGATCATATCTACTATATGATTCACGTTCGACCTTTCGGTCTCCAGTGTTCTGAGGCCATATCTGTATATGCTAGGCTCGTCAAGTTTAACCCGAGTATTCCGCATGTGCAAAACTGGCTCGCATCCGTTGTATTTGAACATAGAGCTTATCATAGCCGATCATCATGTGGTGTCTCAGCACGAAGAACTTTCACAACGGTGCATACTCGGGGAGAACACTTATACCTAGAAATTTAGTAAGGGGTCATCTTATAATGCTACCACCGTACTAAGCAAAATAAGATGCATAAAATATAAACATCACATGCAATCAAAATATGTGACATGATATGGCCATCATCTTCTTGTGCTTTTGATCTCCATCACCAAAGCAACGTCATTATCTCCATTGTCACCGGCTTGACACCTTGATCTCCATCGTAGCGTCGTGGTCGTCTCGCCAACTATTGCTTCTATGACTATCGATACCGCTTAGTGATAAAGTAAAGCTATTACATAATGTTTGTATTTCATACAATAAAGCGACAACCATATGGCTCCTGCCAATTGCGGATAACTTCTACAAAACATGATCATCTCATACAACATCTTTATATCACATCATGTCTTGACCATATCACATCACAACATGCCCTGTAAAAACAGGTTAGACGTTCTCTACTTTGTTGTTGCAAGTTTTACGTGGCTGCTACGGGCTTCTAGTATGAACTGTACATACCTACGGCACAAAAAACCACAACGGTGATTTATCAAGTTAGCCGTTTTAACCTTCGCAAGGACCGGCGGCAATCAAATTCGATTGAACTAAACTTGGAGAAACAAATACCCACCAGCCACCTTTATGCAAAACTAGTTGCATGTCTGTCGGGGGAACCGGTCTCATGAACGCGGTCATGTAAGGTTGGTCCGGGCCGCTTCATCCAACAATACCGCCGAATCAAAATAAGACATTGGTGGTAAGCAGTATGACGATCACCGCCCACAACTTTTTGTGTTCTACTTGTGCATATCATGTACGCATAGACCTGGCTCGGATGCTACTATTGGGAAACATAGCATGCAATTTCAAAACATTTCCTACGCTCATGCAAGATCTATCTAGGAGATGCATAGCAACGAGAGGGGGAGAGTGTGTCCACGTACCCTCGTAGACCGAAAGCGGAAGCGTTAAGTTAGCGCGGTTGATGTAGTCGAACATCTTCTCGAATCAACCGATCAAGTACCGAACGTATGGCGCCTCCGAGTTCTGCACACGTTCAACACGATGATGTCCCTCGAACTCTTGATCCAGTACAGATATGAAGGAGATGAGTTCCGTCAGCACAACGGTGTGGTGACGGTGATGGTGATGTGATCCGCGCAGCGCTTCACCTAAGCACTACGACAATATGACCGAAGGAGTTAATGGTGGAGGGGGCACCGCACACGGCTAAGACAATTGATGTGCTTTGGGGTGCCCCTACCCCCCGTATATAAAGGAGGAGAGGGGAGGAGGCCGGCCCTAGGGGGCGCGCCAAGTGGGGGAGTCCTACTAGGACTCCTAGTCCTAGTCGGCTCCCCCTTCCTTTCCAACGGAGGGGGAAAAGGGAAAGAGAGGGAGAGGGAGAGGGAAAGTGGGGCCGCGCCCCCTCCCCTAGTCCAATTTGGACTCGCCAGGGGGGCACCTCCTCGTGCCCTGCCTCTCCCTGTCCCCTATGGCCCATTAACTTTCCCCGGGGGGGGGGGGGGTCCGGTAACCCCTCGGTACTCCAAAAAATACCCGAACCACTCCGGTGTCCGAATATGACCTTCTAATATATCAATCTTTACCTCTCGACCATTTAGAGACTCCTCGTCATGTTCGTGATATCATCCGGGACTCCGAATAATCTTCAGTAACCAAAACACATAACTCATGTAATACATATCGCCATCAAACGTTAAGCGTGCGGACCCTACGGGTTCGAGAACTATGCAGACATGACCGAGACACCTCTCCGGTCAATAACCAATAGCACAACCTGGATGCTCATATTGGTTCCCACATATTCTTCGAAGATCTTTATCGGTCGATTCGCAATGTCAA
Organism: Triticum aestivum; assembly: GCF_018294505.1. Classification (NCBI taxonomy): domain Eukaryota; kingdom Viridiplantae; phylum Streptophyta; class Magnoliopsida; order Poales; family Poaceae; genus Triticum; species Triticum aestivum. Next base: position 528,965,832 of record NC_057810.1, on the reverse strand, counting down.
CATACGTTATTCCCTTTGTCATCGGTATGTTATTTGCCCGAGATTCGATCGTTGGTATCTTCATACCTAGTTCAATCTCGTTACCGGCAAGTCTCTTTACTCGTTCCATAGTGCATCATCCCGTAACTAACTCATTAGTCACATTTCTTGCAAGGCTTCATATGGCGTGCATTACCGACAGGGTCCAGAGATACCTCTCCAATACTCGGAGTGACAAATCCTAATCTTGATCTATGTCAACCCAACAAACACCTTTGGAGATACATGTAGAGCATTTTATAATCACCCAGTTATGTTGTGACATCTGACAGCACATAAGGCATTCCTCCGGTGTTCGGGAGTTGCATAATCTCATAGTCGGAGAAATATATATTTGACACGAAGAAAGCAGTAGCAATAAAACTAAACAATCATTATGTTAAGCTAACGGATGGGTCTTGTCCATCACATCATTCCACTAATGATGTGATCCCGTTTATCAAATGACAACTCATGTCTATGGCTAGAAAACTTAATCATCTTTGATCAACGAGCTAGTCTAGTGGAGGCATACTAGGGACATGGTGTTTTGTCTATGTATTCACACATGTATCAAGTTTCCGGTTAATACAATTTTAGCATGAATAATAAATATTCATCATGAGTAAGGAAATATAAAACAACAACTTTATTATTGCCTCTAAGGCATATTTCCTCCAGAAGTTGGGTCAAACAGACGCGAGATATCTCCATGGTCAATTTGAGATCAGACCGTGGGTGTCCAGATTGTAGCATGATCGCGCAGCATTAAATCACCACTGCCATGGCACCTTATGGCAAGGAACACCTAGTTGTCACAATGTCAGAGCATTACCACCACCTCGGGTACTGTAGCGCCCAATTATTTTATATTTTGAAGAAACATCAAGAAATCATTAAAAAAAGTGTGAGCATCTTTTTGGAAAAAAAGTATAATTTAAACCGCAAATATCTTTTCTAAATTTGAACGTTTTTCGGAACACTAACATTTTTAAAAACTAAACATATTTTGTAAAAGGTATTTGTATTATTAAAACATATTTTATTCAAATTCACTAACACCTTTTGAAATTGCAAGTATTTCTTTGAATTCGAATGTTTACTCAAATTTACAAATATTTTTTTACAGTTCTTGAACTTCTCTGACATTTGCAAAAAAATTGTCAAGCTTGCAAACATTTTTCAAATTTTAAACATATATTTTATATAAATACACGGACATTTTCTAAATTTGTAAGTAGAAACAACAAAGATTGAAGAAACGGATAAAACAAAAAATAACAATAAAAAAAGAAAGTCCTGGTAAAGAAAATAAAAGTGAAAAGAAAACCAGTCCAGGAACCTTCCAAGGTTCCTCATACCGGGTGTTCTCTATAAACAAACTGGCCGACGCGTCTCGATTCGGTCGGTTGCTCCCCATGAACGAAGCTGTGACAATTTGCCGAAGAATGCGGCCAATGAGATTTGCCGTTCTTTTGGTAAACCCGAGTGGACACTTATTGCGTCAAGTAGTCCTCTTTCCGCATATATGTCGAGCGACCGAAGGTAAAATTTGCCGACCCACGTAACATGCATCCGACTTGCCTTCTTCCTCTGCATGCTCCCTTCCGTGCTTCCACTTCATTCTATGACTGTCTTTTTTTTCTTTCCTTTTTCTAATCTAATCATCTCCTTCCTGATTTTAAGAAAGTGGGGCCGGGCCTTATCTTGTTCCAATCAAATCAAGCCACGTACGTGGAAGCATAGATGGGCACACACGGAGGGAGCAGGCAAGTCTCGTCCATGTAACATGTTGTTAGTTAAAAACATCCCAGCTTTGGGGATATTCTATAAGGTTCCCAACGAAATTTGGGAACATTCTAGAAGTGCCTACCTTTTTTTCTGTTTTCTTTTTGCAGGTTTATTTTGGATTTCTCGTTTCTTTTATTTTCTGTAGAAAATTCTTCAACATTTTGAAATTTGTTCTTCTTTTTTATTTTATTTTGAAGTTTGCGAAAAATGTTCAAAGAAATGTTTGCATTTTTACAAGTAGTTTTAGTTTTTTAATGTTCACATTTACAAACATTATTAGTAAATATTTTTTTTAAATTGTTCCCAAATTTTCCAAAATATTTATTGTTCTGAGGAAAATTCGAGTTTTTGCATTTTCAATAAATTAGTGCTTTTAAAAATATATTTGCATATTTGGAAATATGATTAGTTTTTTTAAAAATGTTCGCCATATGATAAAATGTTCATATTTTTAATTATATATTCATAATTGGGATTTTTTTTACTTTTTTGGCAAAATGTCAGCATTTTCAAAAAATATTCACTTCTTTCGATTTGTTTTGTCTTTTCAGAAAATATTCCATTTTTGAACGAACCTTATTTTATTTTATAAAAATTGTCACAATTGTTTAAAAATATTCATGCATTTCCAAAAACTTGAATGAAACCGAACAATACTAATAAAAAGTCCGCTATTTTTCTGTGAATATTAAAAAGGTCGCTATAGTAGCCTAGTCGCTAGGGTTTGCCGAGTCGATACAGTGTGCCAATGGGCTGACTCGGGCGTTCCCCAGTTCGGTAGGCTGACATTTTTTTTGACACTTAATGTGTCATGTCCCCCTTCCCCCCTTCCCTCGTAAAAGAATAATTTTTATATAATCCCTGCCAGGGAAAATCATGCGGACCAATATATATATAAGGTCCTTTCAGCAAACTAACATGTGGTTGGATGGTCAGGAGGACAGTGGTATTCTCAGCCCACCAGGGTTTAAGTCCTGGTGCTCGCATTTATCCTGGATTTATTTCAGGATTTCTGGCTATGCATGTTTAGTGAGAGCACATGATCCCGTCGATAACGAGGTGCCCACGGTGATTTCAAAAAATCTCAAGATGATATACCGGGTCAGTGTTCGGGATGTACTCATACAGTTAGAGTGAGCGTGTGTGCTTTAAAGCGTGAGTGTATGCGCATATATATGAGCGTCTGTGTCTGTACAGTTAAAAAAATACTTTCCTCCGTACATCATACTAGACCCATTATTTTTGCAGAAGTTCATATGGTTAAGTTTAGCAAACAACTGAATGATGGATACTATATTAATATATCACTGGCGAGATGCCACACTAGGGGAGGTCCTGTATCTCGCTTGACGCAAGTTAGAAACTAGGATTTTGTTGTGCTGGCCCAAGTAGCTTCCTGCAGGTTAGTATTTTTCTTGATTTTTTTATTCGTTCGTTTTAATGTTCACATTTGTAAATATTCTACATAGAAACATACCAAAACTTAATTTTACATAAAAAATGAAAAAAGTAATTTTGGAATTTTCATGTATTGTCAATTTTCGTAGCTCAATTTAAAAATGTTTATATCATGCAAAAAAATTGAGCCATTTTGAAAATATTCGTGCATTCTAAAAAAAGTTCATTACAAAATGTCACATAATGTACAGAAATACTCGTGTAATTAAAATATTTTTCCATAAAATTGAATAATGCATATTAGATTTGAAAAATGTTCACCAGTTTAAAAAATATGTTCATGACAATTGTTTTGTGTACAGTGTAAAAAATGTTAGTGTAGTTTGAAAAAAGGTTTCTTACAATTCAAAAAATATATTTCAATTAAATTTCCAAACTTTATTTAACACGTAATCAAAATAAATCTTCAAAAATATGTTAAACATGCATAAAAAATATTTCGGATGTATATGAAAAATTGAAAATGTGTATGAAAAATATTTAAACATGAAAATATAGTAAAGTTTGAATAATGATTTTTAGAAATATTAGAGTGTATAATAAATGTTCCTGGTATATACATAAAATGTACAATATGTGTGAAGTAATTTGACATGTGTTGGAAAAGGAATAAAAATGTTAAAAGATAAAATTTGAAGAAAACCAGTGCGAAACAAAGAAACCGAAACACAACAGAAATCCATTGAAATTTCACATAGAAAATAGTTGAAAACCAAATAGAAAGAAAATAAAATAAGAAAGAGAAAATAAAATAAGATCCAAGAAAACCAAAAAAACCTGCTAAAGAAACATTAAAAACCGCAAGAAACACCGATGTAGAAAGAAAGCACGCCTAAAAACCACTGCCGCAGGAACGCATATTGGGGTGATCCAATCAAGCCTCGAAGCGAATATCCTTGAGGTGAGACAGAAAATAGCGTCACAATAGGCGATATATAGCCCTAGCACCACATTTGTCTGTTTCCCCAAGCTCTCTAGTTCACGTGCCATGCCAAGGTTCATATATCTCTACTTCTCTACTTCTCTACTTATATATAATAATAAAGAGGGTATTGGTTCTGGTGGTACGTCACCGAAATTGCCCAAGAGTTGCAAAATATTACCCACTGGTGCCACTTATAAATGATAAAAAATGTTTCGCACAGGAAAATCCATGTCTGGGCCGACTATGCAGTAGGAACCTTCTATACTGCGCTCTGTGAGCTGGGAGAGGACACAACGCGCCTGTTTGGGCCAGCCCATGTCCGGACGGCCTGTTTCTGGAATTTGGTTTCTTATTTTTCATTTTTTTCTTTTCCGTCTTTGTTATTTTCTACTTTAAAAAATTTCGACTTGAATAAAGTTTCAAAATTTAAAAAATGAGAATTTTAAAATAAAATATTTAACAATTCATAAATGTTTGTGCCTTCAGAAAATATTCGCGGTTTCTAAAAAACGTTCGCATGTTCAAAAAATGTTCCCAGTTTTGAAAACAATTGTTCGGGAAATAAAAATTGAACAAAATTTCACCAATTCAAGAAATATTCATGAACTGAAAAATATCCTAAAATTTTTAAAAACTGTTCGTAATGCAGAAAATAGTTTACTGATTTATAAAATGTTCGATGATTAAAAAAATGATCATGCATTTCAAAAATGTTCTTTAAATCCAAAAAGTGTTCGCGAATTTTAAAAATTATTTTTCACCAATTTTCTAGAAAACTGTTTGTCGGTTCTAGAAATGTTCGCCCATTCAAGAAAAAATGTTTTAGAAAATGTTCACAATTAAAAAGGAATGTTTGCGAATAAAATGTTCTTGAATTCAAAAAATGTTCATGATTTTAGAAAATATATGAAAATCTGTAAAAATGTTCGTAACTTTGAAAATATTAACGATTTCAGATATGTTTATGATTTAGGAAAATTATTCACGTTTTCACGAGAATGATAGTGATAGTGTATCTCGGTGATGGCGCAAAATGCGGTAATGGCCATTGGATATTATGATTTTTTTTCTCCGGCTGCAACGAACAAGTCGTTTTGCTAGTGTTTACCTTATAATAATGTGCCCTATTGCCTTTGCCCGGACGTCATCGACATTTTTGCAGAAGAGTTCCTGTGTTTTTTGATATTCAACCCGCAGTCCTATTATAAATGGCAAAATGAAATGTTTTTCGGGTTTTACACAAAACCCCCTACATTTTCAGGTAATCAACCCGGATTTCACTTTTGAGTGACAAATTGAATCTTTTTTTTGCGTTTTTACAGAAAATACCATGTCTTTTATGCTATTTAACCCGCAGTCTACGTAGAACAAATGTTTTATATTTTGAAATATCTATATCTTTTAAACCACAACTTCAATTTTAAGATGTTATATATGAAATTTAATTAAAATATACTCCCTCCATTCGCTTATACAAGGCCACTATGGAAAATACTTTTTGCATCTATACAAGACCACTAACAGTAATTGAGGCAAAATTTAATGATGTTTTCTCGTAGTAGCAACTTGTTTAATACTTGCATGCATGTAGTCATAATGACAATGTGCTACTTCCTTCTCATTCCTTCCTTACATGCATGAGGGCGTATTAATGATCTCAGTTAATAAGAAGAAAAGTTGGCTGCAAGTAGTCATTAAATTTTACCTAGGTACCTGTAATTTGAGTTTGTGACCTTGTATAAGGGAATTGAGGGAGTATGTAAAATCCAAATACGATGCTATTTTACCTCTTAACTATTTTAAAAATGCTATTTAGATTTCAACCATAATCAATAGCGCACAAACAAATTGAAGACAAAATAAATGTAGTAAGAGAAAAACCTCATCTTATGCCACAACTAGAGAGAGCTTACGGTTGACCACATTCAAGCGCGTTGTGATTCTGTAAGCACTATGATAATGGTATGCGAGAATGCGATGACGGACAAATGGCAACAAGATGAGATGTAATGTTGAAATAAAGAACATGGATCTATTGATTTCTTGACTCATGATTATTTGGATGACATGCATGTGGTATCTTTTTCTCTAGTTTGCTAGTTCGAGAAAAAGAACCCAGGAGGTTCAGCCTAGGTGAACAAACCACACAAAGAAAACCGTAGGGATCCGAGTGCACGTACACGAAATTACTGTTCTGACGTCTGAACACAAGCAAATGATTCCTTCTGCAATGGTACTCCTTTGAGGACGCGCACGGAACAGTCAGCTTGACCATAGGGTCAGTCATCGCCTCGAACAGACACAATATGTCATCGTCAGTCACTCAGTCTCTTGCATCCTCAGAGACGGTCAACACCGGTCAAGAAGACGACGGACCTCCTAGCCGGGTCAAGCAAGTACAACTTGTGAGGCCAACTCCGGCCCACGATTTCAAACGGACGTCCTTTTTTTCGAATTTTACCCGTTTGGAGTAGAAAAATGGACATGCGTGTTCGGATGCGGTCGGATGCGGTCGTATGATCATCAGGGCACCCAACGTGGTCGATCCATCCCAAAATATGTCCGATTGTGTCCTGTTTAGACATTTCATCGAACACTTCAGGGATGGCCGTGCCGGCGTCGACGAGGAGCATTCGCCCCGCCTGCGTCCCCCGCCCCACCCACGCCCTCCAAGTGAGCTCGTGCGGCCTCCCCGTTTCGTCCTCACCCACGCCCTGCATGCAGCTTCCGCGGCCGTGCAGCTCTGCCGCTCACCAAGTCGGGGAGGGAGCTGCAGCCGCGGGCGTCCAGGTCGCCGGGGAACACGAGCGGGAGCAGGCACGCGACGGAGTTGTTGTGGGGCTGGAACAGGGACTCGCCGTCGAACTCCTGGCCGTTGCCAAGCTTCACTGTGGTGCGTATCGCCCGGTCCGTGGTGCCGGCCGCAACCGTGAGCATCCACGACGCGCAGTTGGAGACGCTCCCGGCGGCCGGCCCCGCATTGCCGGCGGTGGCGCTGACGAAGATGCCACGCTCAATGGCCTTGTATGTGGCGACGGAGACGAGGTCGTAGTTGAACTGTACGCCGTCCGAGATGTCGATGGACATGGAGATCGCGTCCACCCCGTCCTTGACGGCGGCGTCAAGCCCCGCGATGATGTTAGAATAAAACGCTAATACAAGATCATAGACGACACATCGAGGCACGATATTTGTTAACGAGGTTCACCGATATGGCTACATCCCCATGGCATGACTACGGACGCTCCTCCCCAAGATACTGCAACATCGGCCGCCCGGGCGCCGGCACAAGCCGTCGGCTCCCCCGTGTACCTGTTGCTATCAAGTCGTCATGAGTTACAACGTGTAGTGCTTCTCCGTATATAAGAGGCCTAGGATACAAGTGTCCGATTCCTACACAACTTGTACCTAACCACATCAATTACAACTCCAAGTCCACGTAACCCCTTGCGTACATAATATATTCGACACAAATATAACAGATGACGTCCATGATGAAGCACCGGCTGCGTGAGCATACCTTGTAAATGGCCAGGTGCGCGTGCGGCGCCATACAGGACGCCGTGCCGTGCGCATTGCCGCGGACGTCGGCGTTCTCCACAAAGTTGCCCCGCGGCCGTGCTGGCCATGTGCGTGTCGTGCCCGGCGTCGTCGACGGGCGGCGCGGTGTCGTTCAAGGCCGCGCTGCCGAACACGCGCGCCCTGATGACCTTGTTGTTGCATCCCCCCGCGCCGGCAATCGCCTTGAACTCGCACGTGCCCTTCCACTTCTTGGGCGGCACGGCATCCCGGCGTCCCCAAACGAGGAGTGGCTAGGCAATTTGCCGGTGTCGACGAGCCCAATCACCATGTCGCGGCCAAACCCAGAGCGGCTCTAGAAGCCATCCTTGCCGGTCTGCAGGCTGAGGAAGCCCAGCGAGTGGGTGGTGGCGAGCGGCAGGAACACCTCGGGGTAGAGCCGGATGCAGCCCAACCTACCCCGCAGCGCCTTGGCCTCGGCGTCGCTGAGCCGCGCCGCAAACCCGGCGAGCATTTTGCTGTAGGAGTAGATGGTCCTGGGCCCGGCGTCCGCCCAGCCGTCGCCGGCAGAGCTGGGCGCGCCCTGCGAGCCTGCCTGTGTCTCGCGGCCTCGCCTGCGCGTCGAGAAGGGAGGTTGCCGCCCCCACGTGCGGGTTGGAAATTGCCAGAGCCTAGGATGGCGCAGTCCACCGACTAGTTGCGTCTGCCAGGGTCGCGCGCCGGTGCGGTGGGGAAGAATCAGAGAAAAGGAGGAGAGAGGGGGATGGGTGGGCCCCTTTGTTTCAATGACTAGCGGGCCAGGCCTCACATGCAAAGGGACAGAGGCGGACGAGGACCACGCAGAAAACGTCCAAGCATGTCCATTTCAAACGCAAAACCAGATCAAGTTTGCATTCAGAATGGGGCGAGCCGGATCAGAAACGGACTTTTTTAAGGATGAGCTCGCGCATTGGGACGTCTTATATGTCCGTTGAATGCCAAACGGACAGCCCCGGACGATTTAAGGTCATGTGCTGGATTTGGCCTGAGGCCAACTCCACCGCGTGACCCTATCCTGTCCGGCCCCGTCCGTTTGGGGTAAAAGCGACAAAAGAGGCGGCCCAGCGCACGGCCTCAAACGGACAAATGTCTGGATTCCGTTCTTTTTCGACCCATCCCCGGCCCAAACTTGCGCTCGGTTTGGGGTGAAACGGACGCGCGCGGACGACCGTGACGCACGCCCTTGTCCCCCCCCCATGGCCTGCCTGTCGGGGACACTAGCAGTCCCTCTGCTCCCAACGCTTCACCCTCTCTCCCCGCCCCGCCCCGACGCCGGCGCCGCCCCTATTCTCCGGCCGCCTCCTCACCGCACAGCCCCCCGCCATCCATACCAAACCACGTCTCGACATGGCCGCCACCATACCCGCGCTTTCGCCGTAGTTTTGGTCGTCTATCGGGGGAGGTTTGGTCGTCGCCGTCCTGGCCGGTGGCGGAGGGGACACGACTGCCGGCGACGGACCAAGGCGGCCGAGGCAGATTCCGACGAGAGCTCCAGAGCGGCCAGTAGCCGGCCGGCACCACCCCTGCTGCGTCGAGGTGATCATCGCGGCCTCTTCGCCACCACGACCGCAAGGTGTTCGACCTTTTGCCATCAAAGGTATGGACAGTGGAGACGAGTTTTTCTTTCATCACTTCCTTTGTTCGTTGGACGATTCGTCGTCGGATGATGAAGATCTTGTGGTGGCTGCACTGGTCGTTCACGACCATATTCAACGACAGCTTCCTCGGTACAGGGGGTCACTCCCTGGCCGTGCTCCCAACCTGAACCGCAACAGGGAGAGAGGCCACGCCCTGCTTTATGCCGATTACTTTGCCAACACCCCATTCTTCAAGCCGGATAAATTTCGTCGCCGTTTTCGTATGGCAAGGCATGTGTTCAATCGTATCGGAGAGGGAGTGGTTGCTCATGACCCATACTTCGGGTGCAAGACGGATGCCCTTGGCAAGCTTGGATTCTCCTCTTACCAGAAATGCACCGCGACCATCCGCATGCTTGCATTTGGTATTCCAGGCGATCTGGTGGACGAGTATGTGCGTATGAGTGAGACAACATGTCTGATGTCAATGTACAAGTTTTGCCAGGCTGTGATCGAGGTGTTTGGCCCAGAGTACTTGAGGCAGCCAACTGCCGCTGATACAGAGAGATTATTGGCGACCACCCATCTAGAGGCTTTCCAGGCATGCTTGGCAGCATAGATTGTATGCATTGGGAGTGAAAGAACTGTCCATTTGCTTGGCAGGGCCAGTACAAGGGGCATGTTAACGGGTGCACTGTCATATTAAAAGCGGTGGCATCGCAAGATCTTTGGATATGACATTCTTTTTTTGGCATGGCAGGTTCTCACAATGATATCAACGTGCTGCAACGCTCTCCAGTCTTCGCAAGGCTTGCAGAAGGCCACTCCCCACCTGTCAACTTTAAGATCAACGGCCACCAGTACAACAAGGGATACTATCTAGCAGATGGTATATATCCTCAGTGGTCAACTTTTGTGAAGACAATCTCGAAACCCCAAGATGAGAAGAGAAAGAGATTTGCCCAAATGCAAGAGAGTGCTAGAAAGGATGTGGAACGTGCTTTTGGTGTGCTTCAATCTCGGTGGGATATCGTTCGAAACCCTGCACTGTCATGGGATGAAAGGAAGCTTTGAGAGGTGATGACTGCTTGTGTGATCATGCACAACATGATCGTCGAGGACGAGCGTGATGAGAATATCTTCGACCAAGGATTTGATTATCAAGGTGAAAATATTGAGCCCCTGCACCAAGACCCGGCCACATTTGAACAGTTTGTCCAATTCCACCGTGAGATGCGTGATTGGCACGCTCATTTGAATCTTCAAAATGACTTGGTTGAGCACGTCTGGGATCACATTGGCAACCAATAGATGTATTGGTCCAATTTATGTTCAGTCAAGACAATTTCAATTTGGTTGTAAAACTATTTTATTAAAGACAATTTCAATTAGGTTGTAAAACTATTTTAATTTTCAGACAAATATTTGGGTTGGAAACTAGTTTTGATGTAAATTTGGGCATTTTTGGCCCTGACGGACAAGATGAGGCAAATGGATACGGTCGCGCGCTGGACGCACGGCCACCGCATCCCAGAACAGGCCCGGACACGACCCCAAATCCCTATCCAAACGGACAGAAACCGGACAAAACGGACGTCCGTTTGGGGTCGCGCGATGGAGTTCGCCTGAGTTCCCGCGGTGGGTGGATCCACAGAAAACTGTCCGTCTGCTCCCCCGGGCGACGCCTCCCATGCACAGACGACTGCGAGACGCGGGGTGGACGCACGACGTGGTTAGGCGAGCAAAAAGTACAACGCGTGCGTGCGTCGCCATCGGTACTACCACCCCCTCCCTGCTCTGTGCGCACGGTTTCCTCTCCCTTTCTCGTCATTTTCTCTGTCGATCTCCCGAGCCAAGAGAGCGAGCAGGCATCGGTGCAGGCTCTAGAAGGCTAGGTACAGGGCAAACAACCATATTGTTTTCCCGGAGCAAGCGGTGCGTTCCACCTCGTCGTGCTTGGCCTATGCTAATTGTAATGTCAGTGACAAATCTTTCACTGTTCACCCGCTAATAAACTACCCGGTCGGGAAACCATTCCGCGGCATTTTTCTATTTTCCTAAACAAGGGGTAAGTGTGAACCCTGCGCTGTGTTAGAAGCCAAAGGTTTTTCTTTATTATGGAACCCAAAAATGCCAAGGTTCAAAGTATATTCAGTGCTGTACTGCCAATTTGTATTTACCCTCTAATCTGAAGTGTCCTAATCTCGCGTGCTCAACACGTGGCCACACGGCATCGGTACAAGAACTCACCAATAAATCCGATCTGAAAAAAGAAAAAAGAAAAGAATCGGACGTCCATTTTCTTAGCAATATTTCGGCGGGTCCGGCAGCATTGCACCGGCAGGAACGAGGTGCGAGTTGAGGGTTGAGACCGATACGCAGAGTAAGCAAACAAAAACCGGCGCGCTGCAGGCATGGTTTCTTGTTGGCCCTGGCCCTAGCCGCGCTGGTACGGCCATTTTCGCCGTGCGTCGTGTACAAGAGAAGCCAAGATGGTTCCTGGAAATCCAGCCGTGTTTTCTCTTCTCCCGCGTCCTGCACCATAGCTCAACAACCACATATTTTCCTCGATCTCCCTCCCCCCCTTATAAGAAGAAAAGGCTCCTTCACTTCAGTCTAGACCTAGACTCAGCACCGAAATCAAGCAAAGACCTGTTAAGTTAAACCAACCTGCAAAACCCCAGGTTGCAGCTGAGATGCCGTCGTCGCCTGCCTCCGCTTCTTCTCTCTTCGCCATTGTGCCCCTCGACGGCGGTGGCGCGACGAGCCGCCACGCCATGGACGCCTGCTACCTCTGCGGGAAGCCGCTCTCCAGAGATTTCGACGTCTTCATGTACAGGTAGTTTAATTTTACGGGTCTGTTTGCTCCTTTAATTTGCTCCTGCTGCTCTCAGATCGCCCATATATGTACACACTGTATAGTAGTGCTATTCTGATCCAGCGATCCGTTTTTCTCACTACGAACCACAGAGGGGACACGCCATTCTGCAGCGAGGAGTGCAGGGCTGTGCAGATCGATTCCGACGAGGTACGTGAGAGGATTAACACCAAGATTCTGAAGGAACGTGCTGCGAGAAACGAGCAGCGCCACGGGGCGGCTGCCTCTGAGCCCAACATCACCCGCGCGGGAAATGTGCCGGTTGCAAGCTAAGCTGTACGCTCAAGGAAGCATGCATCCGCCCCAACTTCAACAGAAATAACAGGGGCACAGGATATACTAGCCATCCGAACCGATGGAGAAACTCTTCTGTTTGAAGAAGATATGAGCAAGCAAGCTGGGGTTTCTTTCGCTAATTAGGTGCTCGCACTTCGCGTGTATAGAAGAGCTATAAAATGCACAAGAAAATTACTGTGCGTGTGAGCGTCAATAACTTCGTCTACCTCAGGTGAGGACATGAGGTGCAACAATGCATGTTTTGGAAAAGGGAAATAATGGGAACTTGCTGGTCATGTTAGTTTCCAAGTTGTGGACGTAGCAGCGGAGTCTTGAGTACTAGGTGTTTGGGTCCTTGTGTGTCTGAATAAAACACACGATGTTGTATGGCTCCAATGCAAAAGAGGTGTATAATAAAGAGGAAAAAAACATGGCCCAAGAGGTTCCATGGGCAAAAGTTCTTGATTGATCCACTGCGTGCGCGCGCGCGCGCACACACACCAAAAATCTCTACAATCAGCCTTACAAAGTTTGACAACCTCACCGAGGCCTGATCCGAGACATACTGTGGTACGCCAACTATTCCTACCATAAGCGGCTATTGAATGGCTTATAAGATTTGGAGTTCGTCGAATGTGAGTGATACAAGAATATTGTTGTTCCATGAGAAGTTTGATCTCACAAACAATAAAGCTATGATGTGGTGTGTCTAGATCTCCCTTCACTAGATTAACAGTCTCCTCAACAGAGACAGAGCGATGACTCCATTGTAATGTGAGAGAGTCCCTTTTTAATTGCAGATTGTCAGATTAAAGCACATCATGCACTATAAGAAAAGACACATCCGTGATAATACTCGTTCATCATAGAAGGTCCCTTTTTTTGGTCATCGATGTGCATCCATAACAGATTTCTGACAAAATCAAGAATCTCACACATGTGCCGTTGTAGTCAATTCTACAACAAATGTCGTTTTGTGCGTGTCATGGAAGTATGCTCTTTCATGAAAAAAAGCATGCATCATGAAAGCGGTTTTCGTCGCGAGGGACTGACTCAACCAGGACACCACCGACACATTGCAGCCACCATAATGGATTGCTGCTAAGCTAACATGTGTGGGTACGGATATGATACTCGTGAGCGACGTGGCCTACACCTGATCTTCAACGTGTCAAATTTTTATTGGATCGAGATAACCACGTGTCGGCTATTCATTGGAACAAGTGTCACCTGCCCAGTGGCCCACATACAGCTTTGCTAGGACGACACGTGTCAACCAACCCATTGGATGTCCATTGAGCTAAAAAAGGCTAGCATAGTCCTATCCCATGGACAACCCGTTAATTGCCTACTTGCAAGTGATCCATTAACAAGCTGTGAGGATTTGGTCCATTATCGCCCAATGGGCCTTTCGTCTTGATTTAAGCCCATTCACATTCTTTCTGTGTGTATTGAGACTTATGACTATTTTGGCCCGTGTATGGCCCATAATTTTTGTCGGCCTGTCTCCAACCCACGGTTATTTTCGTCTCGTTTACGATTGCTTCCTCTTAACTAGGAAGGTGTTGGGCCCCGATTGCAAGTGTTTGTAGGAAGCAACAATTTCTCCTTCAAAGGAGATGACTTTAAGGTTTATCAAACCAGTAGGAGTTTACTAAACAACCAATGATAAGTACATGCACGCATAAATACAAAACTATATTGGCCCCCAATGAAACTACAATATGGAAGATTGATTACAATGGAAAAGTGAAAGCAGATTGTAAAGAGATTGTCGATCAAGGTTGGAAGAAATAGGAAGAAGAATGGACCGGGATCTATAGATTGGGGACACGGTCGGTGGAAGAAGTTCGGTTGGGGACACAATGTCATTTCTATCTTAATAACGGTGATAAGTTGGCCTATACTTAAAGGGGGTAAGTGATAGCTTGGGAATCAGGAAAATTGCTAATTCTGGCTTCCATGCGGGTCTAGTGCATTTTCAGAATCGATTCTACAAAGTTGAGGTAGCAATCTGACTATTTGTTTGAGAATCCAATTTTGGATGGGCTAGAATCCGAGAATCACTATCTGTAGGCAAACAAAGGCCACCATAGTCTTCTTTGACTTTCATAAGAAACCCCTCAGGATGCTTCATGTGGATTTCTTCCTCCAAATCACCATGAAGGAATGCCGTCTTCACAACCATTTTCTCAACCACCACTTGCTAGCTGCTGCCACACCAAGGATTAGTCTAATGGATGTCATCTTTAACGGGAGAAAAGATATCATCATACTCAATGCCTTTTCTCTCGCTGAATCCTTTTGCAACTAGTCTGGCCTTGTACCTCGGGTGTCGTGTGTGTTCTTCTTGCTTGATTCTGTAGACCCACTTGTTCTTTAAATTTTTCTTGCCCTTGGGGAACTTCATCAGCTCATAAATATGATTATTATGCAAGGAATCTATCTCTTGTTGCATAGCCTTTTTCACTCTTTTTTGTGGTCATCATTCATTGCATCTATAAAACAGTCAGGTTCCGAACCGTCAGATAGTAACACCATGTATTGATATGCTGGAAGCAATTCGACCCATGTTGGATCTGGTGCTGGTGCTTCAGGCTGATCCAGATCATAGACTTCAGCATCATAATGTTGCTACTATTGGGGAGCATCTTCTTCACCTGCACCATGATAGGTATCAAACATATAAATATTTTTTCATTGTTAAATGCTATTATATTATCACTTTTGTATTATTTCTATGTTATTTTCTATTATTTTTCTAGAGCAACCTATTAATTTAGTGACTAGTGCAAGTTCCAATTTTTTGTGCATGTTTTTGGTTTTATGGAAAATCAATCGATACAGAAATCCAAACACGACGAAAGTTTTTGATGAATTTTTTCTGGAACATAAGAGACCCTAGACGCTTTGGGAGGAGGCAATAGGAATCACAAGGGTGCCACAAGCCAGTGGGGCGCGCCCGGGGGGTAGGGCGTGCCATGGTGGCTTGTGGGCCTTGTGGTGCTCCGTTTGCCCTAATTCTTGGTCTATAACTACTCATATATTCTAAAACCCTCGAAGCAAGACCCGAAACAATTTTATCGCTGCCGCAAGCCTTTGTTGCGAAGTGATCTCATTTGGAGCTCTTTTCTAGCACTCTACCAGAGGAGGGGAATTATTGAGGAGACCATCTTCATTACCCTTGCTGCCTCTATGATGACATGTGAGTAGTTTTTCAGGACCTACGGGTCCATAGTAGTAGCTAGATGGCTCTCTCTCTCCCTCCCTCCCCCCTCCCCCCCCTCTCTCTCTCCCTCTTTCTCTCTCTCTCTCTCTCTTGATCTTTAATACAATGATCTCTTCGGAGATCCATCCGATGTAATTCTTGTGGTGTGTTTGCTGGGATACGGTGAATTGTGGATTTATGATCATATTGTTCATTGAATTTATATGAATCTTTTGAAGTTTCTTTGCTGCATAATTTATAGCTTTGTATTTATCTCCGATCTATCCATCTACTTTGACCAACTTTGATTGATTTATCTTCAACAGGAGAGGTGCTTTGTAGTGGGTTCAATCTTGCGGGTGGTCTTGTCCAGTGACAGAAAGGACAAAGTCACGTATTGTGTTGTTTTCACTAAGGATAAAACGATGGGGTTTGGTCATATTGTTTGATCTCTTCCTATCTACATTATGTAATCTTGCTTACTGCGTTACTATGTTTCTTATGAACTTAATACTTTTAGATGCATGTTGGATAGCGGTTTTGGGGTGGAGGAATAGTAGTAGATGTAGTTGGATTACAGTCTATTTATCATGGACGTAATGTCTATGTAAGAATATGCCATGAATGATCATAGTTATAATTTGCATTATTCTGTCAATTGCCCAACAGTAATTTGTCTACTATACCACTACATGCTTTTGAGAGACATGCCTCTAGTGAACCTATGGCCCTCGTGTCTATTTTCCATCAATACAAAAACTCCTAAAATTGTACCTTTCTCTTTTACTTTCTTGCCGCTTTGCTGTATCACTATTTACCTTTGTTGGGTGCAAGCAATTTATTTGTTTGTTTGTAGGTGTTGTCAACGCTATTATCATTGGTCCCTCCTATCAATTCGATAAACCTTGGTTCTTAATTGAGGGAAACACTTTCTGATGCTGTGCTACTTCACCCTTACTCTTCGGGGAAATCCAACAACCCCATCATGAGTAGCACACCACCATGTACATGAACTGGTACATCTTCTAGATCTGCTTCAACTTGCACTGGACCTAGAAATGTAGGAACTAGGTTTTAATCAATCATGTCTTGCTTCTACTTTGGAGAAACACGCCCCTTTGTTTTTTGATGGTATTTATTTGTTTTTCTGAAGGAGTTTTGCCGGTTCAAGCTGTTTTAATAGCGCTAATCCTTCGAGAACAAAGAAACCTTGTTTTCCTACTTGATGTGCAAGATTATATACTTTTCGAAGGAAATAAATCAATACCCAAGTCCATGGAGAAAATTGGAGCAACTTTCCTTATAGAAGAAGACGGTGTCTGGTACGAGCGTGAGAGCTCGTACCAACACTCGTATCAGCCGCCACCGCCTCCCTCTTATGAAAACCAACAACTTTCGTGAAAGAGGGAGGCTAGTTAGAGGAAACTAGACACCACACATAGGAGAACTCCACATCTGAAGAAGAGAGAAGAGATCTGGGAGAGAAGAGCTTCACTTAGATTCATTCTGGACTTCTCCCCCACTTTCAATCATTCATCGACAACATCACCATCGAGAGTGTTGTACCCATTCGCAAGACTAGGGCTTGGAACTATATTAATGTTTTTCAAAGATTGAGATCGAAACAACATTTCATTTTATTGTGGTTCTTTGTGCTACTATCGGTAGTATTTCTCTCTATTTGATCTATGTGTTTATTGGTTCTTCCCCTCTCATGCGTGAGTGACCCCCCATAGGTGTGGAAGACATAGGGGATTGGTGAGATTCATTATATGCCCATTCTATATGTCACTATTTGTGAAGCTGCTCCTATGACTAATTATTAAGTCATTAATATACGATGAGCACAATGTGTGTTGTCCAATTTAAGGGCCAAGGCATCATGATCTATAGACCTACACAGGTAACACACATGTTTCAACAAATCTCTGACCTCCAGGTGACACATGTTGGTATCTATGAGGAGCGAAGATGATATGAGGATAAGGGGAACTTAGAACACTCAAAGCGTTGGTCCAGGTATCACTACCTTAATTTTTGAACAACCATGCATATGCCCATATGTCAATGTTGATGCAGGACAATAGATGAGAAGGATCCCTGCATGGAGGAGTTAGGCCGCTCAAGGTTGAACCACCTACCGAACATATAATCGATGTAGTAGATCACATAAAAAGGTAACTGTATTACCGCCGCACTAACACACTTGATGTACATCATGACCCAAGTTTTCCCTGAGCCTAACCTCTCTACTGCAGTCAAACCAACCATTTATTTCTGCATTTTACTTTTTGTGCCCTTTACTTCCAAGCTCTATAAATTCTACCGTCTACAACCAACTTCAAATACCCTTCTGCTATATTTGTGTTCCGGAACAATAATACAAATACCCACAGGTTTTCACACAGTTAATTCACGCATGACCTGTGATAATTTGTGTGTGACAGAAACGACACATTAGGAAGGATAACTAATTGGATACTTCTATGAGTTTTTCTCGACAATCTTGTGTTTCTTGCATGCCATTAATGTGGAGACGCCCTGCCCTGTTTGTGGTGAAGGTGGGAGAGCTAAAGATTAAGCTTTGTCCAAGAGTCGGTCTCCGACCAGCGCAACCCCTGACTGGCACGCCAACTGAAGGTACCAAAACCGTTAGTGTCATTAGTAGGCTGTAGAGCGTGTTCGAATATACAAGGGGGATCACACGTGGGGGTTTATCCAGGTTTGGGACCTCTTGGTTGAGGTAATACCCTACTTATTCTTTATTTTCCGTTGATAGTGGAAACACCTCATGTGAGGGGTTTACAGATTGGAGGTATAGATAGCTACCGAGGTTTAAGCTATTGCTCAGGTGTCACCCAATCTACCTCTAGCTTATGACCACAAGTGTAGGGAATTAATCATAGTCCTTTCAATAAGTAAGAGCGTCAAACCTGACGAGGAGCAGAAGGAAATGATAAGCGGTTTTCAGCAAGGTATTCTCTGCAAGTACTGCAAGTAGCGGTACCAGATAGTTTTGTAGCAAGGTAATTCATAAAAACTAGCAAGTTACAATAGTACTGATACGTCTCCAACGTATCTATAATTTTTGATTGTTCCATGCTATTATATTACCCGTTTTGGATGTTTTTGGGCTTTACTATACACTTTTATATCATTTTTGGGACTAACCTACTAACCGGAGGACCAACCCGAATTGTTGTTTTTTGCCTATTTCAGTGTTTCACAGAAAAGGAATATTAAACGGAGTCCAAACGGAATGAAACCTTCAGGAGCGATCTTTTTGGAACAAACGCAATCCAGGAGACTTGGAGTGGACTTCAAGAAGCAGCTGAGGTGGCCACGAGGGTGCAGGGCATGCCCTGGGGGGGGGGGGGGGGCGCCCGCTACCTCGTGGGCCCCTTGTGGCTCCCCTGACTGACTTCCTTCGCCTATATATATATATCTACGTACCCCGAAAACATCCAGGAGCACCACAAAAAACTATGTCCACCGCCGCAACCTTTTGTACCCGTGAGATCCCATCTTGGAGCCTTTTCCAGCGCTCCGCCAGAGGGGGAATCGATCACGGAGGGCTTCTACATCATCGCCAAGGCCTCTCCAATGAGTTGTGAGTACTTTACCACAAACCTTCAGGTCCATAGTTATTAGCTAGATGGCTTCTTCTCTCTCTTTAAATCTCAATACAAAGTTCTCCTCGGTCTTCTTGGAGATCTATTCGATGTAACTCTTTTTGTAGTGTGTTTGTCGAGATCTGATGAACTGTGGGTTTATGATCAAGTTTATCTATGAGAAATACTTGAATCTCCTCTGAATTCTTTTATGTATGATTGGTTATCTTTGCAAGTCTCTTCGAATTATCAGTTTGGTTTGGCCTACTAGATTGATCTTTCTTGCAATGGGAGAAGTGCTTAGCTTTGGGTTCAATCTTGCGGTGTCCTTTCCCAGTGACAGCAGGGGCAACAAGGCACGTACTATATTGTTGCCATCAAGGATAAAAAGATGGGGTTTATATCATATTGCTTGAGTTTATCCTTCTACATCATGTCATCTTGCTTAATGCGTTACTCTGTTCTTATGAACTTAATACTCTAGATGCATGCTGGATAGCGGTCGATGTGTGGAGTAATAGTAGTAGATGCAGGCAGGAGTCGGTCTACTTGTCGCGGACGTGATGCCTATATACATGATCATGCCTAGATATTCTCATAGCTATGCACTTTTTTATCAATTGCTCGACAGTAATTTGTTCACCCACCGTAATAATTATGCTATCTTGAGAGAAGCCACTAGTGAAACCTATGGCCCCCGGTCTATTATCTATCATATAAGTTTCCGATCTACTTTATTTTGCAATCTTTACTTTTCGATCTATATCATAAAAATACCAAAAATATTTATCTCATCATATTATCTCCATCAGATCTCACTTTTGCAAGTGGCCGTGAAGGGATTGACAATCCCTTTATCATGTTGGTTGCGAGGTTCTTGTTTGTTTGTGTAGGTACGAGGGACTTGCGTGGATCCTCCTACTGGATTGATACCTTGCTTCTCAAAAACCGAGGGAAATACTTACGCTACTTTGCTGCATCACCCTTTCCTCTTCAAGGGAAAAACCAACGCATGCTCAAGAGGTAGCAAGAAGGATTTCTGGCGCCGTTGCCGGGGAGGTCTTCGCTCAAGTCAAGACATACCAAGTACCCATCGCAAACTCATCTCCCTCGCATTACATTATTTGCCATGTGCCTCTCGTTTTTCTCTCCCCCACTTCACCCTTGCCGTTTTATTCGCCCTCTCCTTTTCGTTCGCCTTTCTTTCGCTTGTCTCTTGTGTGCTTGTGTGTTGGATTGCTCGTCGAGATGGCTCAAGATAATACTAAATTGTGTGACTTTTCCAATACCAATAATAATGATTTCCTTAGCACTCCGATTGCTCCTCTTAATGATGTTGAATCTTGTGAAATCAATGCTGCTTTGTTGAATCTTGTTATGAAAGATCAATTCTCCGGCCTTCCTAGTGAAGATGCCGCTACTCATCTAAACAGCTTTGTTGATTTATGCGATATGCAAAATAAGAAAGATATGGATAATGTTATTGTTAAACTTAAGTTATTTCCGTTTTCTCTTAGAGATTGTGCTAAAACTTGGTTTTCGTCTTTGCCTAAAAATAGTATTGATTCATGGAATAAGTGCAAAGATGCTTTTATCTCTAAGTATTTTCCTCCCGCTAAGATCATCTCTCTTAGAAATGATATTATGAATTTTAAGCAACTTGATCATGAGCATGTTGCACAATCTTGGGAGAGGATGAAATTAATGATATGTAATTTCCCTACACATGGTTTGAATTTGTGGATGATCATACAATTTTTTTATGCCGGATTGAATTTTGCTTCTAGAAATCTTTTAGATTCGGCCGCGGGAGGCACTTTTATGGAAATCACTTTAGGAGAAGCTACTAAACTCCTAGATAATATTATGGATAATTATTCTCAATGGCACACCGAAAGATCTACTAGTAAAAAAGTTCATGCGATAGAAGAGATTAATGTTTTGAGTGGAAATATGGATGAACTTATGAAATTGTTTGCTACTAAGAGTGCTCCGATTGATCCTAATGATATGCCTTTGTCTATTTTGATTGAGAATAATAATGAATCTATGGATGTGAATTTTGTTGGTAGGAATAATTTTGGTAACAACGCGTATAGAGGAAACTTTAATCCTAGGGCGTTTCCTAGTAATTCCTCTAATAATTATGGTAATTCCTACAACAACTCTTATGGAAATTTTAATAAGATGCCCTCTGATTTTGAGATTAGTGTTAAAGAATTTATGAGTTCCCAAAATAATTTCAATGCTTTGCTTGAAGAAAAATTGCTTAAAGTTGATGAATTGGCTAGGAACATGGATAGAATTTCTCTTGATGTTGATTCTTTGAAACTTAGATCTATTCCACGTAAGCATGATATCAATGAGTCCCTCAAAGCCATGAGAATTTCCATTGATGAGTGCAAAGAAAGAACCGTTAGGATGCGTGCTAAGAAAGATTGCTTTGTAAGAGTGTATTTTCAAGTTTTCATGAAAATAATGGTGAAGATCTAAAAGTGATTGATGTGTCTCCTATTAAATCCTTGTTTTGCAATATGAATCTTGATAATGATGGGACTGTAGATGATTCAACTTTAGTTAGAAGGCGTCCCAATGATTCGGAGTTTTTAGATCTTAATGCTAAAATTGGTAAAAGTGGGATTGAAGAGGTCAAAACTTTACATAGCAATGAACCCACTATTTTGGATTTCAAGGAATTTAATTATGATAATTGTTTCTTTAATAGATTGTATTTCCTTGTTGCAATCCGTGTTGAATTCTCCTCATGCTTATAGCCAAAATAAAGCTTTTACTAAACATATCGTTGATGCTTTGATGCAATCTTATGAAGAAAAACTTGAATTGGAAATTTCTATCCCTAGAAAACTTTATGATGAGTGGGAACATACTATTAAAATTAAAATTAAAGATCATGAATGCTATGCTTTGTGTGATTTGGGTGCTAGTGTTTCCACGATTCCAAAAACTTTATGTGATGTGCTAGGTTTCCGCGAATTTGATGATTGCTCTTTAAACTTGCACCTTGCGGATTCCACCATTAAGAAACCTACGGGAAGGATTAATGATGTTCTTATTGTTGCAAAAAGAAATTATGTTCCCATATATTTTATCGTTCTTGATATAGATTGCAATCTTTCATGTCCTATTATTCTTGGTAGACCTTTCCTTAGAACGATTGGTGCAATTATATATATGAAGGAAGGAAATATTAGATTCCAATTTCCATTAAGGAAAGGCATGGAACACTTTCCTAGAAATAAAATCAAATTACCTTATGAATCTATAATGAGGTCCACTTATGAATTGAATACCAAAGATGGCAATACTTAGATCTATTCTCGTTTTTATGCCTAGCTAGGGGCGTTAAACGATAGCGCTTGTTGGGAGGCAACCCAATTTTATTTTTGTTCCTTGCTTTTTGTTCCTGTTTAGTAATAAGTAATTCATCTAGCCTCTGTTTAGATGTGGTTTTATGTTTTAATTAATGTTTGTTCCAAGTAGAACCTATAGGATCATCTTGGGTGAAAGTTAATTTGATCTTGCTGAAAAACAGAAACTTTTGCACGCACAAGAAAAATTCTAATAAATCACAGAAACGTGGTTTTGAGTTGATTCTTTTTGAAGTAGATCAATAGAAAAAGTTCCTAGGACTTCCTAGTTTGGTAGGATTTTTAGAGTTCCAAAAGTATTCGAAAGTTACAGATTGCTACAGACTGTTCTGTTTTTGACAGATTCTGTTTTTCGTGTGTTGTTTACTTATTTTGATGAAACTATGGCTAGTATCGGGGGGTATGAACCATAGAGAAGTTGGAATACAGTAGTTTTAACACCAATATAAATAAAGAATGAGTTCATTACAGTACCTTAAGTGGTGGTTTTTCTTTCTTCCACTAACGGAGCTCATGAGATTTCCTGTTGAGTTTTGTGTTGTGAAGTTTTCAAGTTTTGGGTAAAGATTTGATGGATTATGGAATAAAGAGTGGCAAGAGCCTAAGCTTGGGGATGCCCATGGCACCCCAATATAATTCAAGGACAACCAAAAGCCTAAGCTTGGGGATGCCCCGGAAGGCATCCCCTCTTTCGTCTTCGTCTATCGGTAACTTTACTTGGAGCTATATTTTTATTCACCACATGATATGTGTTTTCCTTGGAGCTTCTTGTATGATATGAGTATTTTCTTTTTAGTTTACCACAATCATCCTTGATGTACACACATTTTGAGAGAGACACACATGATTCGAAATTTATTAGAATACTCTATGTGCTTCACTTATATCTTTTGAGCTAGACAGTTTTGCTCTATGTGCTTCACTTATATCTTTTAGAGCACGATGGTGGTTTTATTTGGTAGAAGTTATTGATATCTCATGCTTCACTTATATTATTTTCAGAGTCTTCTAGAACAGCATGGTATTTTCTCTGGTTATAAAATTGGTCCTAGAATGATGAGCATCCAAGTTGGGTATAATAAAAACTATCATAGGAAGTGAATTGAATACTATGATCAACTTGATGCTTGATAATTGTTTTGAGATATAAAGGTGGTAATGTTAGAGTCATGCTAGTTGGGTAATTATGAAATTGAGAAATACTTGTGTTGAAGTTGGCAAGTCCCGTAGCATGCATGTATGGTAAAAGTTGTGTAACAAATTTATTGCGTGGGGTGCTCTTTTGATTGCCTTCCTTATGTGTGGAGGTCGGGATCGCGTGATGGTTAACTCCTACCAACCCTTCCCCTAGGAGCATGCGTAGTAGTACTTTGCTTCGAGGGCTAATAAACTTTTGCAATAAGTATATGAGTTCTTTATGACTAATGTGAGTCCATGGATTATACACACTCTTACCCTTCCATCATTGCTAGCCTCTATGGTACCGTGCATTGACCTTTCTCACCTTGAGAGTTGGTGCAAACTTCGCCGGTGCACTCAAACCCCGTGATACAATATGCTCTATCACATATAAACCTCCTTATATCTTCCTCAAAACATCCACCATACCTACCTATTATGGCATTTCCATAGGCATTCCGAGATATATTGCCATGCAACTTTCCACCGTTCCGTTTATCATGACACGCTCCATCATTGTCATATTGCTTTTGCATGATCATGTAGTTGACATCGTATTTGTGGCAAGGCCACCTTTATAATCCTTACATACATGTCACTCTTGATTCATTGCATATCCCGGTACACTGCCGGAGGCATTCACATAGAGTCATATTTTGTTCTAAGTATTGAGTTGTAATTGTTGAGTTGTAAATCAATAAAAGTGTGATGATCTTCATTATTAGAGCATTGTCCCAAGTGAGGAAAGGATGATGGAGACTATGATTCCCCCACAAGTCGGGATGAGACTTTGGACTTTATGAAAAATAAAAGAGGCCAAAGAAGCCCAAATAAAAAAAAGAGGCCAAAGAAGCCCAAAAAAATGAGAGAAAAAAGAGAGAAGGGACAATGTTACTATCCTTTTTCCACACTTGTGCTTCAAAGTAGCACCATGATCTTCATGATAGAGAGTCTCCTATGTTGTCACTTTCATTTAGTAGTGGGAATTTTTCTTTATAGAACTTGTCTTGTATATTCCAATGATGGTCTTCCTCAAAATGCCCTAGGTCTTCGTGAGCAAGCAAGTTGGATGCACACCCACTTATTTTCTTTTGTTGAGCTTTCATACATTTATAGCTCTAGTGCATCCGTTGCAGGGCAATCCCTACTCCTCATGTTGACATCAATTGATGGGCATCTCCATAGCCCGTTGATTAGCCTCGTCAATGTGAGACTTTCTCCTTTTTGTCTTCTCCACACAACCTCCATCATCATATTCTATTCCACCCATAGTGCTATATCCATGGCTTACACTCATGTATTGCGTGAGAGCTAAAAAAGCTAAAGCGCATTAAAAAGTATGAACCAATTGCTTGGCTAAAACCGGGGTTGTGCATGATGGGAGTATTTTGTGTGACGAAAATGAAGCATAGCCTAACTATATGATTTTGTAGGGATAAGCTTTCTTTGGCTATGTTATTTTGATAAGACATGATTACTTGTTAGTATGCTTGAAGTATTACTATTCTTATGTCAACATGAACTTTTATTTTGAATCATTTGGATCTGAACATTCATGCCACAATAAAGAAAATTACATTGAGAAATATTCTAGGTAGCATTTGACATCAAAAATTCTGTTTTTATCATTTACCTACTCGAGGACGAGCAGGAATTAAGCTTGGGGATGCTTGATACGTCTCCAAAGTATCTATAATTTTTGATTGTTCCATGCTATTATATTACCCATTTTGAATGTTTATGGGCTTTACTATACACTTTTATATCATTTTTGGGACTAACCTACTAACTGAAGGCCCAACCCGAATTGTTGTTTTTTTGCCTATTTCAGTGTTTCGCAGAAAAGGAATATCAAATGGAGTCCAAATGGAATGAAACCTTCGGGAGCGACCTTTTTGGAACAAACGCAATCCAGGAGACTTGGAGTGGACGTCAAGAAGCAGCCGAGGCAGCCACTGTCGGCGTTCTGGGAACGGGGGTCCCCAGACTTGCCTGCCTGCGGCCTTCGGCGTGGCTCAAGGGGCGGCCCAGCACGGCCCATCTTCATCAGCAGGTGCTCAAGACCCTTGCGAGGGGCCAAGCCTCGCAGGGTGGACGACAGGAAGCTTCCTCAGGCATGGCCTCGTCAGGCTGGCTCGCGAGGAGGCGGGGAGATCAAGGAGGGGTACCTCACGAGGTGCCCATGACGCAAGCCATGACGACCAAGGGCGCCGAGCGGGTGCCAGCCCACGCAGTGTCCTCCTTTCCTCTTTGGTGCAAAGGGAGCAAGCGCAGGCGAGAGCATCAAGCAAAGGCATCCATTTTAGTGCAACAAGACCAAGACCGTCGCAACGGCAGGAAGGAGGTCATTGTGGAGCCCAAGCCGGCGTCACCACCAGAGCCTTTGACAGGCGAGGACCAACTTTAGTCAGGATAAGTGTACTGGATGTTCCCCTTCAAAATGGCCAATTGTTGGCGCCCTTCCCGCTCAATATTTGGGAAGAGGCCCAGGGCCTTTGCCTATAAATAGTATTAGCCACCCACAAGGTAGAAAAAAGAGGTTGGAACCAGCAGAAAGAGCGACTGAACTCCCCCTAGCAGTTCATCGCACCAGCCAAGAACAGACCCTCGCGAGGCTGTTCTTCCTTGTATTGTTCATCATCAGCCCAAGAGGCAATCCACCACACCACAAACTAGAGTAGGGTATTACACCACAATGGTGCACCGGAGCTTTTCCTTCCGCCGACCCGCTCTCCGCCGACACCGTGACTCGCCCTGCGATGAGCAGCGCGCTGCCCGCTCCAGTCTCTAGCGCTAGCGCGGGGGCCATGGGGCTTCGAGCCTTGGCCCCAGCCTTGTGACAGGTGCGGTGACCGGACAAGTTCAAGCCGACGGCGCCGCTGCGCTACAACAGCACAACTGATCCGCTGGCTCTCCTGCTGGCGTACGAGGAGGCCATCCTCGAAGCAGGAGGCGACGACGGGGCCATGGCTAACTGGCTTCCCATGGCCCCCACCGACGCCCCACGCATGTGGCTGCTCCACCTGCCGGCGGCTTCCTTGTCCCCTTGGGAAGAGCTGCGCAAACTCTTCCTCGCCCAGCATGCTGCACTGGCGCCCCCGGTCGTTGTGACCCTCCTGGGCGGCTCGCAGGTGCCTCCCTCGGGCCACCGCGCCAAGCCATTCGTCCGCCAGGTCGGCGCTGCCTCCACGCGGCAGGGGGCTCCCTCAGGTCGGTCGGCGCTCAAGGCCGATCTGGCCTTCAACTCGGAGGACCACCCCTCCAACTCAGCCTGCTCGGGCGCGCTCCCGATGCTGTGCACCCCCACCATCTGCCAGGTGGCTGTCACCAGGACTCTCATCGACGATGGCTCGGGCCTCAGCGTGCTCTCGATTGAAGCCTTCAGCCTCCTCCACATACCACCGGAGTGGCTTCAGCCCAGCCGGCCCTTGTTGGGCGTCGGGGGCGGGTCCTCTAGCTCCCTGGGGCAGATCCGTCTCCCGGTAACCTTCGGCACCTACGATAACTTCCGCACAGAGCTAATCGACTTCGACATCACCCCCATCGGCCTCCCATACAACGCCATCCTTGGCTACCCAGCACTGGCCCGATTCATGGCTGTGACTCACCCATCGTACAACCTCATGAAAATGCCCAGGAGCAGCGGCGTCCTCACCATGTGCGGAGACATCGGGGATTCGTTGCAAGTGCTCAAGCTCGCCTTCAAGGCGGCGGCATCGATGCAGTCTGCCGACTCGGACGCCCCTGAGCCCAAGGGGGCTGCGCCGGCCATGAAGAAGCAGTTGTTCACCCAAGACAAGGCAGAAACCAAGCAGATACTAGTTGACGAGGACGGATCCACTGACGCCACCTTCACCATAGGCGCCAACCTCGAGCCCGAGCAGGAGGAGGCCCTGGTCAAGTTCCTACACGCGAACAAGAAGGTATTCGCATGGGAGCCTGATCAGCTGGCGGGGATCCCTAGAGGCGTAATCGAGCACCACCTCAACGTGTGCCCCAATGCCCGCCTCGTGAAGCAGAAGGCAAGGCGGCAGTCCACGGAATAGCATGCTTTCATCGTCCAAGAGACCCGCAAGTTGGAAGCTGCAGGGGTCATTCACGAGGTCCAATACCCAGATTGGTTGGCCAACCCAGTCGTCATGCCAAAGAAAGGGGTAAGGAACATATGTGTGTCGACTTCACCAACCTCAACAAAGCCTACCCGCAAGATCCGTTTCCGCTCCCCCGCATCGATCAGATCGTCGACTCCACCGCCGAGTGCGACCTGTTATGTTTCTTGGATGCCTTCTCTGGGTATCACCAGATCAAGATGGCGGTAGAAGTTGTGAAAAAAACGGCTTTTCTAACCCCGCGTGGGGTGTACTGCTACACATGCATGCCGCTCGGGTTGCGCAATGCAGGGGCGACCTTTCAGCGGCTGATGCACATCACCTTGGGCCCGCAGCTCAGGAAGAATGTTGAGGCTTATGTCGATGATATTGTGGTGAAGTCTCGCGAGGCCAAGACCCTGATACAAGACCTGGAGGAAACCTTCGCAAGCCTCAACGCTGTGAGCCTGCGGCTCAACCCAGAGAAGTGTGTGTTTGGGGTCCCCTCAGGCAAGCTCTTGGGCTTCCTCATGTCCCACCGAGGCATCGAAGCTAACCCAGAAAAGGTCAAGGCGGTCGAGGAAATGAGCCCGCCAAAGACCCTCAGAGAAATGTAGAAGCTCACTGGGCGCATGACAGCGCTAGGACGCTTCATCTCCAAGTTGGGGGAGCGAGCGCTGCCTTTCTTCCAGCTGATGAAGAAAAAGGGATCCTTTGAATGGACTAAAGAGGCCGACAAGGCGTTCCAAGATCTCAAGAGGTACCTGACAAGCCCTCCGGTAATGGTGGCCCCGCGCCCTCAGGAACCCCTGGTGCTCTACCTTGCAGCCACTCCCTACTCCACCAGCGCAGCCCTGGTGGCGGTTAGGAAGGAGCGTCGGACCAAAGCCACGGCATCTGCCCGGGTCGAGGAGAAGCATGAACAAGGAAGACCCACAGAGACCACTACCACAACCAAGAAGGATCGGCCGCCGCAGGGGAACACACTCGGGACAACGGAGACCCCCTCCCCGAGCGACCAGCCGCTGGAGGCTCCCCTGTCTCAGGAGGCGCCACGGTCTCCGGAGGGCGCCATCGACACCGACACTTCCAACCTCGTTGAACACCCTTTATACTTCGTCAGCACAGTGTTGCGGGACGCGAGGGCGCGGTACCCCATGCCTCAGAAACTCCTCCTCGTGCTATTGGTGGCCTCGTGCAGGCTGCGGCATTATTTTCAGGGCCACCCCATCAAGGTTGTCTCAGCGTACCCTTTGGAAAGGGTGCTTAGGAGCCCTAACTCAGCTGGAAGAGTCGCTGAGTGGAACATTGAACTGCAAGTGTTTTAGCTCGAATTTAGCACAACCAGAGTCATCAAGGGGGCCGCCTTGGCAGATTTCGTGGCGGAGTGGACAGAGGCGCCGGGCCTCAAAGCTGATGAGGATCGGTCCCTCTCCCCAGGAAGCGAGAAGCCGGACGGTTGGGTCATGTACTTCGACGGGGCGTTCTCCAGGCTCGGCGCGGGGGCTGGTGCGGTGCTTATATCTCCTACTCAAGACAAGCTCTACTACGCTGTGCAGCTCTGTTTCCAGCACGGAGAAAAGGTCAACAACATAGCAGAATATGAAGGCCTAATAGTAGGCCTGAAGGCCGCGGCTGCCCTAGGAGTGAAGCGCCTTACCATCAAGGGCGATTCACAACTCCTCGTCAGCTTCTCCAACAAAGTATACAAGCCGAGGGATGAGCACATGGAAGCCTACCTTCCGGAGGCCCGCATGATGGAGAAGCAGTTCTGGGGGCTAGAGTTGCAGCATGTGCCCCTTGGCACCAATCAGGAGGCCGACGACATCGCCAAACGAGCATCCAGGTGGCTACCTCAGGAGCCTGGCGCCTTTGAGGAGCGGCTCTTCAAGCCCTCGGCCACGCCATCACTGTCAAGTGCGGTGCAGCTTCGGGAGCAGCTCCCCCAGCCGCCAGCCTCGGGAGCCCCGGTCTGTGGCCCGGCCTCAGGAGCGCGCCTGCTCTTGATGATGGAGCCTCAGGAGGGGTGCTGGATCATGGAGCTCCGGAGCTACTTGACGCAAGGGACCTTGCCGGAAAAGGAGGAGGAAGCGGAGCGTGTGGAACGGCAAGCCACAACATACTCCATCAGGGATGGAGAGCTCTACCGGAGGCGACCGAATGATGTGTCCCTGCGCTGCATCTCCAGGGAGCAAGGGAAGGAACTGCTGGCGGATATACACGGTGGGGACTGCGGGCATCATTCATCATCGCGGACCCTCGTTGGCAAGGCGTTCCACAGCGGATTCTATTGGCCCACTGCGCTCAATGATGCCGTCGAACTGGTGAAGGCTTGCGAGGCCTGCCAATTCCATGCCAAGCAGATCCATCAGCCGGCGGGAGGTCTACAAACTATACCCCTCTTGTGGCCATTCGCAGTCTGGGGGCTGGATATCCTGGGCCCATTTCCTTGGGCGCCAGGGGGCTATCGCTACCTCTACGTTGCCGTGGACAAGTTCACCAAGTGGGCTGAAGTGGAAGCCGTCCGCACCATCCCCGCAGGTTCTGCGGTCAAGTTCATCAAGGGCATCGTGAGCCGGTTCGGGGTGCTGAACCGCATCATCACCGACAACGGTTCGCAGTTCACCAGTAACCTCTTCAAAACATACTATGCTAACCTTGGAACGCAGATATGCTACGCTTCAGTGGCACACCCCCGGAGCAACGGACAGGCCGAGCGGGCCAACGCGGAGGTCCTGAGAGGCCTCAAGACTAGGACATTCAAGAAGAAGCTGGAGGCCTGCGGCTGAGGTTGGTACGACGAGCTTCAGTCCGTGTTGTGGTCCATCCGCACGACCGCGACCAAGCCAACTGGCGAGACCCCATTCTTCCTGGTCTACGGAGCTGAAGCGGTCCTCCCTCACGAGGTCAGGCGTCGTTCTGCATGGGTCCTGGTGTTCGATGAGGCACAGCAGGATGCCATGCGGGGGCGGACCTCATGCTGGGTGAGGAGCGTCGTCGGGAAGCTGCGCTCCGAGCGGCAAGATACCAACAAGCGCTGCGGTGATACCACTGCCGCAACATCCACCCCAGGACTCTCGAGGTAGGGGACCTCATGCTTAGGCGGGTTCTCTCCAGGGAGGGACTGCATAAGCTCTCTCCCATGTGGGAGGGCCCGTTCAAGGTTGTTCATGTTTCCAGGCCCGGCTCCGCGCGCTTGGAAACTATGGAGGAGGTACCCGTCCAGAACGCGTGGAACATCCAGCACCTCCGGAGGTTTTACCCCTGAAAAGGCCCAGAGCCTGTGAAGAAGGCGAACGCCTGTGAAGCTGTTGCATTTTGGAAAAGGCCTAGAGCCTGTGAAGAAGGTGAACGCCTGTGAAGCTGTTGCGTTTTGGAAAAGGCCCAGAGCCTGTGAAGAAGGCGAATGCCTGTGAAGATGTTGCATTTTGGAAAAGGCCCAGAACCTGTGAAGAAGGCGAACACCTGTGAAGCTGTCGCGTTTTGGAAAAGGCCCGGTGCCTGTGAAGAAGGCAAACGCCTGTGAAGTTTATCTTCCCGAGAAAGGCCCAGAGCCTGTGAAGAAGGCCAATGCCTGTGAAGCTCGCCGCCCGTGACACTCTCACGTAATAATGAGTTGGGGCTGTACACGCCTCGGAGTCTCAGGAGCGCCGGCCTCAGGCCCTGGGGCTCCCTCCCACGCCCAGTGGCAGCACTTAGCTCTGCGCTGGTGAGAAGATGTCGAAGACTAGATTAGGTGCCGGACGCGGCTTTTCTCATTTGCTTTCTGCAGTTGGCTTGTTCATCCCCATTCGAGGTTTTATTGAAGTTGTTGTCGTCTTTGACTTGTGACTCTTTGCCTTTTTCGCTCTCCTGCCCCGATTTCTCTCGCACAAGTCTCGCGAGGGAGCAACGCGGGCACCCTCGCGAGTGTTTTCGGCCCTTATCGTTCGAGGCTTCCCTACCCGGGTCCACTACAGGAGCACCCCTCCAGTCCGTGCCCCACGGGCACCGCGACACGAATACAGGACCTGGGTCGGTCGCC